>NC_084750.1:17586686-17831686 GCF_033978785.1 Entelurus aequoreus | reverse complement strand
CTTTGCACTGCCTCCTGTCAAAATCGTCATGGTAACAAAGCTTTGTTTTTTACATGTAGTGCGGCACATTTCATCCATATTAGTGTCTCCTACCAGGCGCTCCTCCGTAAACGTTGCAAAACGCACATTGTTGTTGCCCAAAATTGTCGAGACATTTTTTTTTTATTTATAAAGATAACGAACAGGAAGTCAAAGGCTACAGTGTAGCGCTCAAAATAAACTCCTTTGGTATTTTCTTTATGGCACCGGTACTCCCGATAAAACACGACACTTGGAGGGCAACGTTGTTTTGATGATGACATATATTTATTAACAAATTGTTGTTTTATGTAAATAGCTCAGAACCACTGAAATGTTCAACTGTTTGGAGCTGAATGTGGATTTTCAGAATAAAAGGGGAGAAAGAGAAGATGTATAGTTACCTTTGTGTTAGTCATTGTCCAAACATACAGTAGGTTCAGTTGTCATGGTAATAGAGCAGACCTGGGCACGTTAAGGCGGCCCGTTAAGCTTTTCAATCTGGCCCGCCGGACATTCACTAATATTTTTTTTAGCTCTTTAAGATGTAAAAGTGTAGCTGCCATTATGATGTGCACTCATCTTTTTTAATGAGCGTAAGTCTTCAACTATACTAAGTATTTCAATGGCTGGAATCTGTGCTTTTTTATGATATACTAGTTACTAGGGTCATCTAATTAGTTACTATGGTGATCTAATTAGTTACTATGGTCATCTATACAGTACAGTATATTGTACAGTATATATTTATATATATATAAGAATCATTGTCTTAGAGGGCTGCCAAAAATATGTTTCTCAGTTGCAATACACGTTTCCACCACTTGTGGCAGTAATGACAATATCAAAGAAATAAATGATAAATGGGTTATACTTGTATAGCGCTTTTCTACCTTCAAGATACTCAAAGCACTTTGACACTATTTCCACATTCAGCCATTCACACACACACTGATGGCGGGGGCTGCCATGCAAGGCGCCAACCAGCAGCCATCAGGAGCAAGGGTGAAGTGTCTTGCTCAAGGACACGACGGACGTGACTCGACCAACCAAGCCAGTCTGAAGTTTCTTCAGCGCAAAAATGATGACTAAGTGTTAGTTATATTGCACTTTCATTTTATTGACAGTTTTTAAAAAAACATCAATTTACTCATAATGTATTTATTTTAGCACCGTATGTAAATTATTTTTTCACGAGTATTTATTTCAGTCATCAGCCTGACCTAAGCCTTGATAATAATCTTTGTGATTTATGGTTTCATATCATTAGACAAGTTGTATCCTGTTATACTCTAAGTAGGTTAGAAATAATTATTGAATATGATTGAAATCAAAAGTAATGTTAATATTGGAGCCTGTAGTGGGAAAGGTTAGAAAAGGGCCGTGGTCAAATTAAATAACAATAAATGACAATTTTTTTGCAAAATAAAAAAAAAAAAGTCCCATTAAAACCTGTAAATGTAGTAAATAATAGCTCTTATTTCCAAAATTGTGTACACTACTGAATTGGGGTCTTATGGCCACTTATGTGGACACTTATACTGCCATCTGGTGGTGTCAGAAGAGTATAACATACAATGGAATTTGGTAAAAATAAGAATTAGCATGTCACTAAACATGAAGTACACGTTTGTGTACTTATGGACTAAGTACATCATATGAAAAGATGATTCTTAGTTTTTATTCTAATTAGGGTCCAATAAGCCCAAATAGCTAAGAGAAATTAAAAAAAAGCATGTAAACAAACAGCTTGGGCCTTAAGAGGTTAAATCCTGGTTTCATATTTCCTCACAAGTAGTCCATTCCTGACATTTCTAGGTTTTTGGTGATGAAGTCCAAGATGATTCTTTCGTTCCTGGGATCCTTGAGGTAGAAATGAGATCCTTCAAGCATTGTGATGGTGAAATCTCCGGCTGTGATCTCTTTCCACGCTGTTGACACACAAACGATTGTTTTTCTTGACCACCCACGTAAAAAGACCAAGCATTGAGCAGTTTTGATATTTATGTGTGTAGAGCAGGGGTCACCAACGCGGTGCCCGCGGGCACCAGGTAGCCCGTAAGGACCAGATGAGTAGCCCGCTGGCCTGTTCTAAAAATAGCTCAAATAGCAGCACTTACCTGTGAGCTGCCTCTATTTTTTAAATTGTATTTATTTACTAGCAAGCTGGTCTCGCTTTGCCCGACATTTTTAATTCTAAGAGAGACAAAACTCAAATAGAATTTGAAAATCCAAGAAAATATTTTAAAGACTTGGTCTTCACTTGTTTAAATAAATTAATTAATTGTTTTACTTTGCTTCTTATAACTTTCAGAAAGACAATTTTAGAGAAAAAATACAACCTTAAAAATGATTTTAGGATTTTTAAACACATATACCTTTTTACCTTTTAAATTCCTTCCTCTTCTTTCCTGACAATTTAAATCAATGTTCAAGTAAATTTATTGTTTTTATTGTAAAGAATAATAAATACGTTTTAATTTAATTCTTCCTTTTAGCTTCTGTTTTTTCGACGAAGAATATTTGTGAAATATTTCTTCAAACTTATTATGATTAAAATACAAAAAAATTATTCTGGCAAATCTAGAAAATCTGTAGAATCAAATTTAAATCTTATTTCAAAGTCTTTTGAAATTCTTTTAAAAAATTTTGTTCTGGAAAATCTAGAAGAAATAATGATTAGTCTTTGTTAGAAATATAGCTTGGTCCAATTTGTTATATATTCTAACAAAGTGTAGATTGGATTTTAACCTATTTAAAATATGTCATCAAAATTCTAAAATTAATCTTAATCAGGAAAAATTACTAATGATGTTCCATAAATTATTTTTTAAATTTTTTCAAAAAGATTCGAATTAGCTAGTTTTTCTCTCCTTTTTTTCGGTTGAATTTTAAAGAGTCGAAATTGAAGATAAACTATGTTTCAAAATTTAATTGTCATTTTTTTCGTGTTTTCTCCTCTTTTAAACCGTTCAATTAAGTGTAAATATCATTAATTATTAATAATAACAGAGTTAAAGGTAAATTGAGCAAATTGGCTATTTCTGGCAATTTATTGAAGTGTGTATCAAACTGGTAGCCCTTCGCATTAATCAGTACCCAAGAAGTAGCTCTTGCTTTCAAAAAGGTTGGTGACCCCTGTTGTAGAGAGTGACCAAATATCAACACAACACACGTAAAAAGACCAAGCATTGAGCAGTTTTGATATTTATGTGTGTGGCGAGTGACCAAATATCAACAATTGTGTGCCATCATCACCCAGCCCAGTTCAACTCTTCCAAGCCCGAAACCTAGCGTGAACAAACATGATCCATAGGGATGGCCGTATTGACCGGGATATCGATAGTATCGATACCAAGGTGGGTATTGTATCGACTCTATACAGTGACCCCTCTATTTGCCAACTTTTCCATTTACAAACTTTTACATGGCGCCAAATGTGTCTCCGTGTGTGGACTAGAGTGCTAATCGCAAGCTGGCAACTAATGTGTCAGTCGCTCGCTGACAACGACAGCGATAATCGTTAGATGACAACTAGAGTGCTAATCGCAACCTGGCAACTAATGCGTCAGTCGCTAGCTGACAACTAGGGTGTTGTTCCCTAGCTCACAACTAGAGTGCTAATCGCAAGCTGGCAACTAACGTGTCAGTTGTTAGCTGACAACTAGGGTATTGTTTCCTAGCTGACAACTAGAGTGCCAATTGCTAGCTGACAGCTAGGGTGTTAATCCCTAGTTGACGTTCGAGCGCTAATCGCAAGCTGGCAACTAATGCGTCAGTCGCTGGCTGACAACTAGGGTGTTGTTCCCTAGCTGACAACTAGAGTGCTAATCGCAAGCTGGCAACTAATGTGTCAGTCGCTCGCTGACAACGACAGCGATAATCGTTAGATGACAACTAAAGTGCTAATCGCAAGCTGGCAACTAATGTGTCAGTCGCTTGCTGACAACGACAGCGATAATCCCTAGCTGACAACTAGAGTGCTAATCGCAAGCTGGCAACTAATGTGTCAGTCGCTCGCTGACAACGACAGCGATAATGGTTAGATGACAACTAAAGTGCTAATCGCAAGCTGGCAACTAATGTGTCAGTCGCTTGCTGACAACGACAGCGATAATCCTTAGCTGACAACTAGAGTGCTAATCGCAACCTGGCAACTAATGCGTCAGTCGCTAGCTGACAACTAGGGTGTTGTTCCCGAGCTCACAACTAGAGTGCTAATCGCAAGCTGGCAACTAACGTGTCAGTTGTTAGCTGACAACTAGGGTGTTGTTTCCTAGCTGACAACTAGAGTGCTAATCGCAAGCTGGCAACTAACGTGTCAGTCGCTCGCTGAAAACGACAGCGATAATCGTTAGCGGACGACTAGAGTGCTAATCGCTAGCTGACAGCTAGGGTGTTAATCCCTAGTTGACGTTCGAGCGCTAATCGCAAGCTGGCAACTAATGCGTCAGTCGCTGGCTGACAACTAGGGTGTTGTTCCCTAGCTGACAACTAGAGTGCTAATCGCAAGCTGGCAACTAATGTGTCAGTCGCTCGCTGACAACTAGAGTGTTGTTCCCTAGCTGACAACTAGAGTGCTAATCGCAAGCTGGCAACTAACGTGTCAGTTGTTAGCTGACAACTAGAGTGCTAAACGCAACCTGGCAACTAATGCGTCAGTCGCTAGCTGACAACTAGGGTGTTGTTCCCTAGCTCACAACTAGAGTGCTAATCGCAAGCTGGCAACTAACGTGTCAGATGTTAGCTGACAACTAGAGTGCTAATCGCAAGCTGGCAACTAACGTGTCAGTCGCTCGCTGAAAACGACAGCGATAATCGTTAGCTGACAACTAGAGTGCTAATCGCTAGCTGACAGCTAGGGTGTTAATCTCTAGTTGACGTTCGAGCGCTAATCGCAAGCTGGCAACTAATGCGTCAGTCGCTGGCTGACAACAAGGGTGTTGTTCCCTAGCTGACAACTAGAGTGCTAATCGCAAGCTGGCAACTAATGTGTCAGTCGCTTGCTGACAACTAGAGTGTTGTTCCCTAGCTGACAACTAGAGTGCTAATCGCAAGTTGGAAACTAATATGTCAGTCGCTCGCTGACAACGACAGCGATAATGGTTAGATGACAACTAGAGTGCTAATCGCAAGCTGGCAACTAATGTGTCAGTCGCTTGCTGACAACTAGAGTGTTGTTCCCTAGCTGACAAATAGAGTGCTAATCGCAAGTTGGCAACTAATATGTCAGTCGCTCGCTGACAACGACAGCGATAATGGTTAGATGACAACTAGAGTGCTAATCGCAAGCTGGCAACTAATGTGTCAGTCGCTTGCTGACAACTAGAGTGTTGTTCCCTAACTGACAACTAGAGTGCTAATCGCAAGCTGGCAACTAATGTGTCAGTCGCTTGCTGACAACTAGAGTGTTGTTCCCTAGCTGACAAATAGAGTGCTAATCGCAAGTTGGCAACTAATATGGCAGTCGCTCGCTGACAACGACAGCGATAATCGTTAGATGACAACTAGAGTGCTAATCGCAAGCTGGCAAATAATGTGTCAGTCGCTTGCTGACAACTAGAGTGTTGTTCCCTAGCTGACAACTAGAGTGCTAATCGCAAGTTGGCAACTAATATGTCAGTCGCTCGCTGACAACGACAGCGATAATGGTTAGATGACAACTAGAGTGCTAATCGCAAGTTGGCAACTAATATGTCAGTCGCTCGCTGACAACGACAGCGATAATGGTTAGATGACAACTAGAGTGCTAATCGCAAGCTGGCAACTAATGTGTCAGTCGCTTGCTGAAAACGACAGCGATAATCGTTAGCTGACAACTAGAGTGCTAATCGCTAGCTGACAGCTAGGGTGTTAATCCCTAGTTGACGTTCGAGCGCTAATCGCAAGCTGGCAACTAATGTGTCAGTCGCTGGCTGACAACTAGAGTGTTGTTCCCTAGCTGACAAGTAGAGTGCTAATCGTAAGTTGGCAACTAATGTGTCAGTCGCTCGCTGAAAACGACAGCAATAATGGTTAGCTGACAACTAGAGTGCTAATCGCTAGCTGACAGTTATGGTGTTAATCCCTAGTTGACGTTCGAGCGCTAATCGCAAGCTGGCAACTAATGCGTCAGTCGCTGGCTGACAACTAGGGTGTTGTTCCCTAGCTGACAACTAGAGTGCTAATCGCAAGCTGGCAACTAATGCGTCAGTCGCTCGCTGACAACGACAGCGATAATCGTCAGCTGACAACTAGAGTGCTAATCACTGGCTGACAAATAGGGTGTTGTTCCCTAGCTGACAACTAGAGTGCTAATCGCTAGCTGACAGCTAGGGTGTTAATCCCCAGTTGACGTTTGCGCACTAATCGTTAGCTGGCAACTAGAGTGCTAATCGCAAGCTGGCAACTAATGCGTCAGTCGCTCGCTGACAACGACAGCGATAATCGTTAGCTGACAACTAGAGTGCTAATCGCAAGCTGGCAACTAATTTGTCAGTCACTGGCTGACAACTAGGGTGTTGTTCCCTAGCTGACAACTAGAGTGCTAATCGCAAGCTGGCAACTAATGTGTCCGTCGCTCGCTTACAACGACAGCGATAATCGTTAGCTGACATCTAGAGTGCTAATCGCAAGCTGGCAACTAATATGTCAGTCGCTCGCTGACCTCAACAGCAATAATTGTTAGCTGACAACTATAGTGCTAATCGCAAGCTGGCAACTAATATGTCAGTCGCTCGCTGACCTCAACAGCAATAATTGTTAGCTGACAACTATAGTGCTAATCGCAAGCTGGCAACTAATATGTCAGTCGCTCGCTGATAATGACAGCGATATATCGTTAGCTGACAACTACAGTGCTAATCGCTAGCTGACAGCTAGGGTGTTAATCCCTAGTTGACGTTCGAGCGCTAATCGTTAGCTGACAACTAGAGTGCTAATCGCAAGCTGGCAACTAACGCGTCCAATCTAACGAAGCTACAAGATGAAGTGTGAGTGTGTCACCTTGCAAGTCGTGAGGAACATCCTCCTTGCCATCCACACACGTGATTGGACAGGACAGGAAGGGACTGACTGGTCGCACGCACCTGCAGGAAATCAAACACCAATGTAATATCAATATGTTGATGATCTTGGTAGGCAATGGGAGCTCTGCACTCACTGGTAGTTCTCCACCACGTGCAGGTCGGCCTTCAAGGCAGGAAGGAAGAGTCTCAGCACTTCCTGGTTCGCCAGCAGCTCAGGTGGAGTTCCTCCGATGGAAGTCAGCCACTCCAGGAACTGCTCGTCAGATAAGTCGCTCCTTTTGGCCGCGTTCATGCGGACCTCGGACTGGAAGTACAACTTCTATTAGACAGATGCACTCGTGGTGGGCCTAGCATGCTGAGCGCTACCTGGCAACTAGCACGCCAGTCGTTAGCTGGCAACTAATACTGCAATCCCTAGCTGACAACTACAATGCTAATCATTAGCTGGCAAATAGAGTGATGATCGCTAGTTGACAACTAACGCGCTAATTGCTAGTTGACAACTAGCATGCTGATCGCTACCTGGCAACTAGCATGGAAGTCGTTAGCTGGAAACTAATGCGTCGATCACTAGCTGACAACTACCACGACAATCACTAGCTGACAACTGAAACGCTAATCGTTAGCTGGCAACTAAAGCACTAATTGCTAGCTGAAAACTAGCATGCTGATCGCTACCTGGCAACTAGCACGCCAGTCGTTTAATGGCAACTAATGCGCCAATCACTAGCTCACAGCTGCAATTCTAATCGTTAGCTGGCAAATAGAGTGCTAATCGCTAGTTGACAACAAACACGCTAATTGCTAGCTGACAACTGGCATGCTGATCGCTACCTAGCAACTAGCACGCCAGTCGTTAGCTGGCAACTAATGTGCCAATCACTAGATGACAACTACAATGCTAATTGTAAACTGCCAAATAGAGTGCTCATCGCTAGTCGACAACTAATGAGCTAATCGCTAGCTGACAACTGGCATGCTGATCACTACCTGGCAACTAGCACGCCAGTCGTTAGTTGGCAAATAGAGTGCTAATCGCTGGTTGACAACTAATGCATTAATCGCTAGCTGACAACTAGCATGCTGATGTCTACCTTACATAAGGTGCAGATGCAGCAGACATAACAAAGTCTTACATAAGGTGCAGATGCACCACACAGAACAAAGTCTTACATAAGGTGCAGATGCACCAGACAGAACAAAGCCTTACATAAGGTGCAGATGCACCAGACAGAACAAAGTCTTACATAAGGTGCAGATGCACCACACAGAACAAAGCCTTACATAAGGTGCAGATGCACCAGACAGAACAGTCTTACATAAGGTGCAGATGCACCACACAGAACAAAGTCTTACATAAGGTGCAGATTCACCACACAGAACAAAGTCTTACATAAGGTGCAGATTCACCACACAGAACAAAGTCTTACATAAGGTGCAGATGCACCACACAGAACAAAGTCGTACATAAGGTGCAGATGCACCACACAGAACAAAGTCTTACATAAGGTGCAGATGCACCACACAGAACAAAGTCGTACATAAGGTGCAGATGCACCACACAGAACAAAGTCTTACATAAGGTGCAGATGCACCACACAGAACAAAGTCGTACATAAGGTGCAGATGCACCACACAGAACAAAGTCTTACATAAGGTGCAGATGCACCACACAGGACAAAGTCTTACATAAGGTGCAGATGCACCAGACAGGACAAAGTCTTACATAAGGTGCAGATGCACCAGACAGGACAAAGTCTTACATAAGGTGCAGATGCACCAGACAGAACAAAGTCTTACATAAGTTGCAGATGCACCACACAGAACAAAGTCTTACATAAGGTGCAGATGCACCACACAGAACAAAGTCGTACATAAGGTGCAGATGCACCACACAGAACAAAGTCTTACATAAGGTGCAGATGCACCACACAGAACAAAGTCGTACATAAGGTGCAGATGCACCACACAGAACAAAGCCTTACATAAGGTGCAGATGCACCAGACAGAACAGTCTTACATAAGGTGCAGATGCACCACACAGAACAAAGTCTTACATAAGGTGCAGATTCACCACACAGAACAAAGTCTTACATAAGGTGCAGATGCACCACACAGAACAAAGTCGTACATAAGGTGCAGATGCACCACACAGAACAAAGTCGTACATAAGGTGCAGATGCACCACACAGGACAAAGTCTTACATAAGGTGCAGATGCACCAGACAGGACAAAGTCTTACATAAGGTGCAGATGCACCACACAGGACAAAGTCTTACATAAGGTGCAGATGCACCACACAGAACAAAGTCGTACATAAGGTGCAGATGCACCACACAGAACAAAGTCTTACATAAGGTGCAGATGCACCACACAGAACAAAGTCGTACATAAGGTGCAGATGCACCACACAGAACAAAGTCGTACATAAGGTGCAGATGCACCACACAGAACAAAGTCTTACATAAGGTGCAGATGCACCACACAGAACAAAGTCGTACATAAGGTGCAGATGCACCACACAGAACAAAGTCTTACATAAGGTGCAGATGCACCACACAGGACAAAGTCTTACATAAGGTGCAGATGCACCACACAGAACAAAGCCTTACATAAGGTGCAGATGCACCACACAGGACAAAGTCTTACATAAGGTGCAGATGCACCAGACAGGACAAAGTCTTACATAAGGTGCAGATGCACCACACAGAACAAAGTCTTACATAAGGTGCAGATGCACCACACAGAACAAAGTCGTACATAAGGTGCAGATGCACCACACAGAACAAAGCCTTACATAAGGTGCAGATGCACCACACAGGACAAAGTCTTACATAAGGTGCAGATGCACCAGACAGGACAAAGTCTTACATAAGGTGCAGATGCACCACACAGAACAAAGTCTTACATAAGGTGCAGATGCACCACACAGAACAAAGTCGTACATAAGGTGCAGATGCACCACACAGAACAAAGTCTTACATAAGGTGCAGATGCACCACACAGAACAAAGTCGTACATAAGGTGCAGATGCACCAGACAGAACAAAGCCTTACATAAGGTGCAGATGCACCAGACAGGACAAAGTCTTACATAAGGTGCAGATGCACCACACAGAACAAAGTCTTACATAAGGTGCAGATGCACCACACAGAACAAAGTCTTACATAAGGTGCAGATGCACCAGACAGAACAAAGCCTTACATAAGGTGCAGATGCACCAGACAGGACAAAGTCTTACATAAGGTGCAGATGCACCACACAGAACAAAGTCTTACATAAGGTGCAGATGCACCAGACAGGACAAAGTCTTACATAAGGTGCAGATGCACCAGACAGGACAAAGTCTTACATAAGGTGCAGATGCACCACACAGAACAAAGTCTTACATAAGGTGCAGATGCACCACACAGAACAAAGTCGTACATAAGGTGCAGATGCACCACACAGAACAAAGTCTTACATAAGGTGCAGATGCACCACACAGAACAAAGTCGTACATAAGGTGCAGATGCACCACACAGAACAAAGTCTTACATAAGGTGCAGATGCACCACACAGAACAAAGTCGTACATAAGGTGCAGATGCACCACACAGAACAAAGCCTTACATAAGGTGCAGATGCACCAGACAGAACAGTCTTACATAAGGTGCAGATGCACCACACAGAACAAAGTCTTACATAAGGTGCAGATTCACCACACAGAACAAAGTCTTACATAAGGTGCAGATCCACCACACAGAACAAAGTCTTACATAAGGTGCAGATGCACCACAGAGAACAAAGTCGTACATAAGGTGCAGATGCACCACACAGAACAAAGTCGTACATAAGGTGCAGATGCACCACACAGAACAAAGTCTTACATAAGGTGCAGATGCACCACACAGAACAAAGTCGTACATAAGGTGCAGATGCACCACACAGAACAAAGTCTTACATAAGGTGCAGATGCACCACACAGGACAAAGTCTTACATAAGGTGCAGATGCACCACACAGAACAAAGCCTTACATAAGGTGCAGATGCACCACACAGGACAAAGTCTTACATAAGGTGCAGATGCACCAGACAGGACAAAGTCTTACATAAGGTGCAGATGCACCACACAGAACAAAGTCTTACATAAGGTGCAGATGCACCACACAGAACAAAGTCTTACATAAGGTGCAGATGCACCATACAGAACAAAGTCTTACATAAGGTGCAGATGCACCACACAGAACAAAGTCTTACATAAGGTGCAGATGCACCACACAGAACAAAGTCTTACATAAGGTGCAGATGCACCAGACAGGAAGATGTGAACCGGCTCAATGTTGTGGGTTTTCTTCAGTGCCTCTGCAACAGCGTAGCTTGTGTAAGCACCGAAACTGCAATGGGAAAAGTCCACATTATAAGTGGAAGCAGATATTGATGTTGTACTTATTTGACATACTGATGTTGTACTTATTTGACATACTGATATTGTACTTATTTGACATACTGCTGTTGTACTTATTTGACATACTGCTGTTGTACTTATTTGACATACTGCTGTTGTACTTATTTGACATACTGGTGTTGTACTTATTTGACATACTGCTGTTGTACTTATTTGACATACTGCTGTTGTACTTATTTGACATACTGGTGTTGTACTTATTTGACATACTGCTGTTGTACTTATTTGACATACTGCTGTTGTACTTATTTGACATACTGGTGTTGTACTTATTTGACATACTGGTGTTGTACTTATTTGACATACTGCTGTTGTACTTATTTGACATACTGCTGTTGTACTTATTTGACATACTGCTGTTGTACTTATTTGACATACTGCTGTTGTACTTATTTGACATACTGGTGTTGTACTTATTTGACATACTGCTGTTGTACTTATTTGACATACTGCTGTTGTACTTATTTGACATACTGCTGTTGTACTTATTTGACATACTGGTGTTGTACTTATTTGACATACTGCTGTTGTACTTATTTGACATACTGCTGTTGTACTTATTTGACATACTGCTGTTGTACTTATTTGACACGCTACTTTTGTTGTACCTGTGGCCAAAAAGAGCAAATGGCTTCTCTTTCAAAAGTGGCAACAAGACATGAAGAAGCTCGTCCACAATCTGTTGCATGTTTTCAAAGAAAGGCTCCTTGGCTCGACTTTCCCGCCCTGGAAGTTTGACAGCAAGCACTGAAAGCAACAAATTGGCAATAAAAGTTAATTCAAATGTTGTTATTACCCATACAAACTGTACTGTATGTTTGTTTTTTTAAATCTATTTTTTTTGTCCTGTTGTTGGATTACATCTGTATATATATACTGTATATATATACAGATGTGTATAATTATATGTATGTATACATATTACATACATTTGTATATGTATACCTACATACATGCAAAAATATGTGTGTATAATTGTTATATGCATATATGTATGTATATATACATATATATATATATGTATATGTATATACATATTATAGTTATATGTATGTATATATATTTATATATGTATATATACATATTACATACAATTATAGATATGTATATACATGTGTATAATTATATGTATACATGTATGTACATATACATATATATTACATAGTTATATCTGTATATATAGACATATATGTAAAAATACATGTGTGTATAATTGTTATATGTATATATATGTATATACATATTACAAATAATATATATAGTATATATACATATTACATACAGCATTCAGTTATATATATATATACATATATATATATATATATATATATATATATATACATATATATATATATATATATATATATATATATATATATATATATATATATATATATATATATATATATATATATATATATATATATATTTATATTGAAGGAAACAATAAAGTACTGTCTATCTATCTATCGAAAAGTGTATTTTAAATGGTTTAAAAAAACGTTATTAATGCACCAGTTATGAAAATATTTAATTTGTAATTGCTACTTCGCGGATGTGTTTATCGCGTTCATGCCTGGAACCAATTAACCGCGATAAACGCGGGACGACTGTAGTTTCTAGGTATTGGGATTGATACCGACATTTATATTATCACCCACCTCTACCGCACAGGAACGGGGATTTTTTTCAGTGAAATATATTATTATAAGATGAGGATAATGTAATGGCTACCTTCTATGGAGTTATTAAGGACGTTCCCCCAGCGTGCATAATGTATGGAGCCTCCGCCTGCCCAGGGGAAACAAATCAACCTGGCCACAGCATCCGGCCTCTTCCTAAAACAACTGATCAGCTTTTCCATCCCGACTTTTTGTACAAAATATTTATAATCAACAAAGTTAAAAAGGAAAGTCTTATCTGATTCACAATAACAACATTGCACTTCCGGGATTTTCTTCTTCTACGGTGGTTTGTACTGTGGCCACTAGGGACATCTACAGGGCAGAGGGGGAATGACACTTCAATAATACTCACATGGCGCTGTCATAGACTTCCAGTAGTCGTGTCCCTAAAGACAAGTACGCATGCGTAATATATCATCATCCAATAAAATGAAAACAACGACAAAGTACAATGATTGTTAAAATGACTCATTAATTGAATTAGTATTATTCTGTCTTCTCATTTTTGGAATCACTTTCAATTCTTTGAGATACTATTTTTCTGCAGTGGGAGTGGGACTTACTTTTCCACAGATTTTTTTGTAATTGATAAATGTAACCAAATTTATTTCTGACTTTGCATGTTTTATTGAAGACAAACCTTGGAGTGATTAATAAATTCAGAAAAGCGCAGCAAAAAAAATAAAAAATAAAAATACAATAAAAAAATAAATAAAATAAAATAAATAAAAACATTGATAAATTTAAAAAAAAATATATATATATATATATATATATATATATATATATATATATATATATATATATATATATATATATATATATATATACATACATATATATATATATATATATATATATATATATATATATATATATATATATATATATATATATATATATATATATATATATATATATATATATATATATATATATATATATATATATATATATATCATCATTGGGGTGTTTAAAGGAAAAAGTAAATATAATATAATTTTCCAGGCCAAACCAAAAAGTGGGTAGTAAGTGACGTAATTACAACTTTTGGTATTTCATGACGGAGTTTATTTAATTTTTTTTGTGATTTTTATAAACCTTTATTTATAATATGCAACATTTAGATACAAGCAAAGAAATAATATTAATAATCAAAACAAGTACAGAAACAGTACAAAAACAGTACAAAACAGCGCCAGGGGGTTGTAAACTCAATAATTTTTATTTTTTTTAAAATTGAAACTTTTATTAGTAGATTGCACAGTACAGTACATATTCCGAACAATTGACCACTAAATGGTAACACCCGAATAAGTTTTTCAACTTGTTTAAGTGGGGTCCACGTTAATCAATTCATGGAAAGTAACTATATATATATATGTGTGTGTGTGTGTGTGTAACAAAATGTAAAGCCATAGGCTCTCACAAGTTCCGTAAATAGTCCAAATTTGGAACACAGCATAATAGTTTTCACAGCTTTTTGGTTGTTAGAGGTAGAAAGCGTTTTAAAGTAAAGTTCTAATTCTTTATTAAAAAGGCACAAAAAACAGGTTGGGTATTGAGAAAATTACATTTATAAATATATACAATTTAGCCAATATTATAATGAGGTTGCAAAAGTAAAATTTATTTTTAGATTTTTTTTTTCATACCGTGT
Organism: Entelurus aequoreus; assembly: GCF_033978785.1. Classification (NCBI taxonomy): domain Eukaryota; kingdom Metazoa; phylum Chordata; class Actinopteri; order Syngnathiformes; family Syngnathidae; genus Entelurus; species Entelurus aequoreus. The sequence continues at coordinate 17,816,870 of NC_084750.1, read as the reverse complement.
AAATCCAAATAACACATTTTTTTTCCTGACGTAGTTCCCTGGGCGAACTTTATGTGTAAAGTTAACACTGTACAGCAAAGCCAAACCGGAAATGTTCGTATGTTAGTTCAGAACTAAACCAATTTCCCCTCAACTTTGTAACTTTCACAAAGTTGAAGACAAATAATAATAATAATAATTTACAATATTTATTCTGTTAAAATATATGATCTGTTTTCAAAAAAATACTGTACTGATAATCGCAAAAAAGATGCATTGTGTAAGCGTTTATTTCATAGACATTTATGTGAAGGGGCATTCCGGAAATAGTACTCTCCACTTTTTGTGTGCTTGAAGTAAGAGTACAAATTGTACATTTCACACCGGACTGACACTTTAATAATACTCACATGGCGCAATAGACTTCCAGTCGCCGTGTCACTAAAGACAAGTACGCATGCGATAATATATCATCGTCGGGGTGTTTAAAGGAAAAAAGTAAATATTATATAATTTTCCAGTCCAAACCAAAAAGTGGGTAGGAAGTGACGCAATCCCAACTTTTGGTATTTCCTGACGGAGTTCCCTGGGCGAACTTTATTTGTAAAGTTGACACTGTACAACAACGCCAAACCGGAAATGTTCGTATGGTATTGCAGAACTAAAACAATTTCCTCTCAACTTACGGTGAAGACAAATAAACATTATTTCCTCAATAATTTATATTATCTGTTTGGAAAAAATACTGTACTGGTAATCGCAACAAAAAAAAAATGCATTATGTAAGCGTTTATCTTAGAGTGGACTTTCCACGCTCTTCGACATTATTGTGAAGGGGCATTCCGGAAGTAGTACTATCCACTTGTTGCGTGCTTGTTGTAAGAGTAGAAGAGGGCGCCGCAAAATTGTACATTTCACACCGGACTGTCGCTGCTGTCGAGGCGGACTCTGAGGCGCTGAAAGCTCGCCGCCGTTCGAACACAAACGCCTGTCACGTTAAGTAACCGGCGAACGACGTCGACATTGGGTAAATATGAACACGCGTTTTGTCCGCGGTGTTGTCAGTTCGTCGTTAATGACGGTGGCTAAAAGCTAACGTTGCCACAGTTTGGTCGAGTGCTAGCCAGCTAGCGCTCGGCGGTGCTGCCAAAGGTGACAAACATTAAGATGATTCCCCCCTCATTTCAGCTTGGACGGCAGCTCGACCAGGTGACAACTGTCAATTGCTAATTGTAACCCCCGGGCCACATTAGCCGGGAGAGCGGGGAGTCCTCTTGTGGAGCAAGAAGGATTGGATTGGTGTCTTGGTGCCGGGTCGTCCGGGGAGAGAACTCATGAATGGAAAGCGGAACAACAGGTGGGTTCTCTTGACTGACGACCGTAAGGATAATATAGTGCTCATTTCTGTTTTTGTTAATACTTTATTTTTATTTTTTTATATCTTAAAAATAAAAAAAAAAAAAAAAAAAAAAAAAAAAAAATATATATATATATATATATATATATATATATATATATATATATATATATATATATATATATATATAATTTGGTTGTCACGTGTTGCTACCTGTAGGAGCCTAAATGCTGTTTAAGTTAATTTACATTTTATGGCAGGTGCTTTATGTTTATTCAGCCAAAATGGGACTATTTACTTTAGTTGCATGCTTAGAATAATTATTACATTTGTCTAAATAATTTGATGATGTAACTGTTTAAATTGCATACATGGCGGGAGGATCTGTGTGGTAGGTGGGTTTTTGGACACAAGGTATTATGGATAATGGCAGTCAGGTGCGGGGGAATTGATCCAGTTTTTTTGCGCCATGTATGCAATTTAAACAGTTGCGTCATCAAATTATTTAGACAAATGTAATAATTTGTCTAAACATGCAAATAAAGTAAATAGTCCCATTTTGGCTGAATAAACATAAAGCACCTTCCATAAAATGTAAATGAACTTAAACAGCATTTAGGCTCCTACATTACCTCTTACACAATATATTGAAATGTGTGCTTGTTACAGGCTAAAATGTAAAAAAAATGGTTAAACATTTCAATACAATGCTAATCAGTGTTTCCCACAGGACTGCAATCTATTTGTGGTGGTTTGTTGCAGGGTCGAAATGACGATATTGTCTAATTTGCATAATTGGTCATTTGGAAGTAATTGTAATTAGGCAAGGCAACTTTATTATTAGGGCTGCAACTAACGATTAATTTGATAATCGATTAATCTGTCGATTATTACTTCGATTAATCGATTGATAATCGGATAAGAGACAAACTACATTTCTATCCTTTCCAGTATTTTATTGAAAAAAAAACAGCATACTGGCACCATACTTATTTTGATTGCTTCTCAGCTGTTTGTACATGTTGCAGTTTATAAATAAAGATTTATAAAAATAAAAAAAAATTAAAAAATTGCCTCTGCGCATAGCATAGATCCAACGAATCGATGACTAAATTAATCGCCAACTATTTTTTTAATCGATTTAATCAATTAGTTGTTGCAGCCCTAATTGTAATGTACACTGTAGGAGACAATAGCTAATGTCACAAAGAAGATTGAGCCACCTGTGAGTGCTTTTTTTTTTTTTTTTTTTAGATGGGGGGGGGGGAGCACAGCAGCACCCGCTGCTCGTTAAGAGCCATACTCCTCTCTTATACTGTTCTCCGATAACGCCTGAAAAAGTTGCTAAGTTGGAAACACTGATCTCTCCCGCTGCGTCTTTTTATTCTCTGGTGGACCAGGTGCATGCGAGGCCTGTTAAGGAGCGTGCCGCCACTTAACCAAAGTTGTAACTAGGAGGACAGGAGAGCGATATGACGTGGCCTGAAGGAGACGGGCTTGAAAAAGAGGGATAAGGAGCGCAAAGGGCCCAAAGAAGACGAGAGAAGCGGTCAAAAGGTTTTGCGATCATTTTAAAAATGAAAAAACACATGGTGGTGAAATGTTTGGATTGTCTAACGGAGCTGGCGTTTCATAGTAGCACTACATCAATGATACCGCATGTTACCATCCTGCTTATTCAAGAGCAGCAAATGAGCGGAAACACGGTAAAAGTCTATTTTGGCAGATAACACCATCTTGTATGTTTGACTTGCGTAGTCCATCTTTTACTTAAACGCATGCAAGGACATGTTGCCATCTAGAGTTTGTATGTAATGCTAACTAGTTGTTAAAAAATTCGAACACTATTCTTCCAAAAAAAAAATCTAAAGTTTTTGTTAAATACATTGTCACTCAATTTATCACTCGTTTGGTTTGATTCTCTGGCTGTTCCTGGTTTTAGACCACATTACATAAAACTGAACTATTTTTTAATATAGGCAATTTAAAGCGATGTTCCCATGAAAAAGTGACATTTCAATGTTGAGTGCATTTATAAGAAATGATTAAAATAAAAAATCCTTGTTTACTTCAACTATCTTCCCTAAAAGACTGCATGCATTGAGGCTACAAAGTGTTTTTTTATTTGATTGCTTAATTAATCCAACCAACCAACTAATGTAGTTGTAACAAAAAGCTATATTTTCAGTTATTCCCATTGTTTATGAGCGATGATAAACAGTTAATGGCAAAGTTATTTGTGGCGGGCCAAGTTTGTCTGTGGTGCCCCGCCACAAATGTATGGAAACTGGGCATGACCAGGACATGTACTGTATGTAACGGTCATCCTACCATTAACTCACACATTTACATGCAAACATTAGTCTGTTTAGTGCAGGGATGCCCACACATTTTCTGCAGGCGAGCTACTTTGTCAATTGTCCAAGTCGAAGGGATCCACCTCATTTATATATGTAATTCATATTTATTTATTTATGAAATGTTTTTAACACGTTTAATGATAATACAAGCATGTTTAACATTCCTTTCTTTCACAAAGACAATAATATAAGTTGGTGTATTTTGTACTGATTCTGATGACTTGCATTGATTGGAATCAGACAGTAGTGATGATAACGTCCACATTTTCAAATGGAGGAGAAAAAGAACTCCTTGTGTCCAATACCACATGAAAGTGGTTGTTTTTTGGCATCTTATTTGTCCAGCTTCCGTACTGCTTTTTATGCACTTTACAAGAAATACATTGGCGGCAAGCTCCGTAAACTTGCTAGCTTTCTGAGACTCTTATTTTGTTAGTGCAGGCAGGATGAAGCAGGGATTTTATTGTGAAGACAGGAACTGTGCAGTCTGTCTTTAGAGTTTTGACAGCAGGTACGGCGTCAGTCTTTTGAAATAAAGTGTTTCTCGCCTTCCTGTTAATTTTTTCTTAATGATCTGGCAGCAGCCAGCGTCATCTCACAAGACCCTCGGGTGCTGTGAATGTCAATCAAGTGACGTCTTGGTGAAGATTGATGATGGCTAATTTTTAGATCTATTTTTTTAATGCCTGGCTGGCAATGGACTGACACACCCTCCGCCATCGACCGGTAGCTCGCGATCGACGTAATGGTCACCGCTGACTTACTGCCATAGTTTGTTCTCTTCATAATTCCACCCGGTTTACATGCAGCTAGTTCTAATTCCATCGATGGACAAATTAAGAGTGCATTCACACGGAACAGAGCACAAAACTGCGAGGGTGAATGCTAAATGTGCCTCCAAAACACCAGGGGGCAATATTGGTCATTTCAGCTCGTTTACTTTATGGGTTTATCAACAATGTTAACATGCTTGTCGCTAACTGTTACTGGTAGAGGCCGGCTGGTCAAATGGAGCTGAGTTTCTTGCATAAATTGTACGGGAGTAAAGATCCAATCCTTCAAGCTTTTTAAACACTTAAAATAAGTGAAAAATGATAATGCAACAAATGTGAACAAGCATTTCTTTCATCATTTTTATGAGTGTGAGTACGGCGTGTGTGAGAGAGAGAGAGACTGACCCAAAACCAGTTTAGTTGTCATTGTTTGTCTGTCGAAGGCAGGTGTCGTGAACCCGTCAGGTGTGCCTGAAGTCTGAGGGCCTGGTTCACTTTGACAGCTGTTTGTGTGTGTGTGTAGAACCAGTCTGAATCTGCCCCTTCACTCTTATCCGGGACTCGAACCAGGGTGGGCTGATTGAGAGACGAGCGCTAGGATGTTGTCCTGGGCAGCTCTTTAAAAAAAAAAAAGTCATTTTCTTCTACATTTAAAACACTTCCTTGTGGTCTCCATAACATGTAATGGTGGTTATTTGGTCAAAATTGAATATAGCTTTTTTAACAGAGCATCTTAAAGCTGCTTTCTAACCGTCTCTTCAGGATGCACCGTTTTATGGACGGTCTTATTTACGCCGTTCCACTTTGACCGCGTCTTCTCCCCGTCAGCCATGTTGTAGATTTTAGCGCTTCCAGAGCGAGTTTACTGACGGATACAAGTTGGAGCAGGGGTTCCCATTACGTCGATGGTGGAGGGTGTGTCAGTCGACCGCCAGCCAGGCATTAAAAGAAAATAGACCTAAAAATTAGCGATCATCAATCTTCACCAAGACGTCTTTTTCGTCACTTGATTGACATTCACGGCACCTGAAGGTCTTGTGAGATGACGCTGGCTGCTGCCCGTTCATTATTAAGAAAAAAGGACCGACTGGAAGGCGAGAAACACTTTATTTCAACAGACTCGTCAAAACTCTAAAGACCGACTGCACAGTTCCTGTCTTCACAATAAAAGCCCTGCTTCATCCTGCCTGCGCTAACAAAGTAAGAGTCTTTGAAAGCTAGCACAAGCTAGCAAGACTTGGCGTTTTCCGCCAATGTATTTCTTGTAAAGTGTATGGAAGCTGGACAAATAAGATGGCAAAAAGCAAGCACTTTCATGTGGTATTGGACAGAAAGGAGGACTTTTTTTCTCCTCCATTTAAAAATGTGGTTATCATCACTACTGTCTGATTCCAATCAATGCAAGTCATCAGAATGAGGTAATACACCAACTTATATTCTTGTCTTCATGAAAGAAAGGAATCTATATGTTAAACATGCTTGTATTATCAATAAAAACCTTAAAGGCCTACTGAAATGAATTTTTTTTATTTAAACGGGGATAGCAGATCTATTCTATGTGTCATACTTGATCATTTCGCGATATAGCCATATTTTTGCTGAAAGGATTTAGTATAGAACAACGACGATAAAGATTGCAACTTTTGGTATCTGATAAAAAAAAGGCTTGCACCTACCGGAAGTAGCGTGACGTAGTCAGTTGAACATATACGCAAAGTTCCCTATTGTTTACAATGATGGCCGCATGAAGTGAGAGAAATTCGGACCGAGAAAGCGACAATTTCCCCATTAATTTGAGCGAGGATGAAAGATTTGTGGATGAGTGAAGTGCAAGTGAAGGACTAGTGGGGAGTTGAAGCTATTCAGATAGGGAAGATGCTGTGAGAGCCGGGGGTGACCTGATATTCAGCTGGGAATGACTACAACAGTAAATAAACACAAGACATATATATACTCTATTAGCCACAACACAACCAGGCTTATATTTAATATGCCACAAATTAATCCTGCATAAAAACACCTGCGTGTTTGTTATGCTAGCTCCTAGCTCCTCTGCTAGCTCCTAGCTCCATAGAACACGCCAATACAATTCAAACACCTGATCAACACACACAATCACTCAGCCCAAAAGACCGTTTACCTAACCCAAGGTTCATAAAGCTTATATATTTTTAAAAAGTTACGTACGTGACGCGCACATACGGTCAAGTTATCGAATGTTTAGCAGCCAAGGCTGCATACTCACGGTACCTGATATTCAGCTGGGAATGACTACAACAGTAAATAAACACAAGACATATATATACTCTATTAGCCACAACACAACCAGGCTTATATTTAATATGCCACAAATTAATCCTGCATAATAACACCTGCGTGTTTGTTATGCTAGCTCCTAGCTCCTCTGCTAGCTCCTAGCTCCATAGAACACGCCAATACAATTCAAACACCTGATCAACACACACAATCACTCAGCCCAAAAGACCGTTCACCTAACCCAAGGTTCATAAAGCTTATATATTTTTAAAAAGTTACGTACGTGACGCGCACGTACGGTACGTGTTATGCTAGCTCCTAGCTCCTCTGCTAGCTCCTAGCTCCATAGAACACGCCAATACAATTCAAACACATGATCAACACACACAATCACTCAGCCCAAAAGACCGTTCACCTAACCCAAGGTTCATAAAGCTTATATATTTTAAAAAAGTTACGTACATACGCAAAAAAAAGCCAAAGCTGCATACTCACAGTAGCACGTCTGCGTCTTTGTCATCCAAATCAAAGTAATCCTGGTAAGAGTCTGTGTTGTCCCAGTTCCCTACAGGCGTCTGTGTATCCAAATCAAAAGTCCTCCTGGTTAGAGTCTCTGTTATCCGAGTTCTTCCATCTTGACTGCATCTTTCGGGAATGTAAACAAAGAAGCGCCGGCTGTGTACTGTTGTGGCTGACTACGTTCGAAAAATACGTCCATTTCGCACCGACAACTTTCTTCTTTGCTTGCTTGGCTTCCTTCTCCATAATGCAATGAACATGATTGAAACAGATTCACGAACACAGATGTCCAGAATACTGTGGAATTATGAAATGAAAACAGAGCTTTTTCGTATCGGCTTCAATGTGGAAGGCATACCCGTGTTCGCCGGGCTACGTCACACGCATACGTCATCCGCAGAGGCGTTTCGAACCGGAAGTTTAGCGGCAAATTTAAAATGTCACTTTATAAGTTAACCCGGCCGTATTGGCATGTGTTATAATGTTAAGATTTCATCATTGATATATAAACTATCAGACTGCGTGGTCGGTAGTAGTGGGTTTCAGTAGGCCTTTAACTTAACAAAAACCTCCCTTTCATCAACAAATATTTAAAAAAAAAAAAATTAAAAAAATAATAATATATATATATATATATATATATTTAAAAAATATATATTTTTATTATTTATTATTTCCCTTTCATCAACAAATATTTAAAAAAATATATATATTTAAAAAATATATATATATAAATATTTGTTGATGAAAGGGAGGTTTTTGTTAAGTTAATTGTGTTTATTGATAATACAAGCATGTTTACAAGACAAGAATATAAGTTGGTGTATTACCGGATTGTGATGACTTGCATTGATTGGAATCAGACAGTAGTGATGATAACCTCCGCATTTTCAAATGGAGGAGAAAAAGTCCTCCTTTCTGTCCAGTGCCACATGGAAGTGGTTGCTTTTTGCCATCTTATTTGTCCAGCTTCCATTCTCCTTTTTATACACTTAACAATAAATACATTGGCGTTAAACTACGTAGCTTGTGCGCGCCAGCTTTCTCAGACTCTTATTTTGTTAGCGCAGGGAGGATGAAGCAGCGCTTTTTATTGTGAAGATAGGAACCGTGCAGTCGGTCTTTAGAGTTTTGACGGCAGGTACGGCGCGAGAGTCTGAAATAGTGTTTCTCGCCTTCCTGTCGGTCATTTTTTCTCAATAATGATGTAGCAGCAGCAGCCAGCGTCATCTCACAAGACCTTCGGGTGCAGAGAATGTCAATCAAGTGACGAAAGTGACGTCTTGGTGAAGATTGATGGCTAATTTTTGGGTCTTTTTTTTTTTTATTGCCTGGCTGGCGATCGACTGACACACCCTCCAAGATCAATGCAATGTCCACCAATAGATGTCGATTAATCGTACAGCCGTATTTTATGCCATATATGGAGATATCCGCTGACATCACCAATTGGTAAAATGTCCCAAATTGGGCGAATTCCAAACTTTTCGTCTGGAGAAAGTATGTAGGAAGGCAACATTTGTTTTATACAAATCCCTGTTTAACATTTTTGGGACTTGCGCAGATCCCATATACACAATTGGTAGGAAAAGTTGGTTTTTGCATAATGGGTCCATTTAAGGCGCCAGGGAGTGAGATTTACATCCGTTACATGTGTAAGTGTACCTCTTTCCAACTGCTGCCATGGCAACCAAAACTATTGAATGAAAGGGAGTCAACTTCCTGCATGAATTACACACCAACTGAGCATGTCAGGTCATTAGCCAATTTAGGTAGTTGCTCTGGGGCACAATTTCCATCTTGATGTGTTATTGATGTTGTTTCGGGCGGCTACTGACCTACATTTTGCCTTGCTGGGTTTGTCCCTGCTTAAAACAAAGACCTAGTACTGTTTCATCGCCCCTGTTATGTGCTTTTGGTGTTGCAGGAGATGCTAGAGCACAAGCGCTTTTTTCATTGCCACGGCGACCTGGCTATGGCACCATCGGGAAGCCCATCAAGCTTCTCGCCAACTGTTTCCAGGTCGATATCCCCAAGATCGAAGTCTACCTCTATGAGGTGGATATCAATCCTGACAAATGTCCTCGCCGGGTCAACAGGTAACCGAAAGGATGGTTTCCCACAATCAAACCACAATAGTGTTTCTTTAATTGACCGAAGTGATGCATACACAGGGAGGTGGTGAACACCATGGTTCAGCACTTCAAGGTGACCATCTTTGGCGACCAACTTCCAGTTTACGATGGGAAGAGAAGCCTCTACACCGCTAAACCACTTCCTGTCGCTGCTTCTGGGGTAGGAGTCGCCGATCATGTTGTGGTTGTCACTGACACGAGTCTAGAGGGAAGCCACTTTTACCCCCCCCCCAACCCCCCCGACTCAACTCTTGAGAAATAAAGCGGCTTTTGGAGATGAGCGGTATTGTTGACGTCTGTAGACTTTAGAAAACTGTAACATAGCACGCCTGCAAGGTGGAACTATGGGTAATGCCACACTTGGTCGCCACAGAGTAGATCTGTAAAGTTTATAGTGACATTTAAATATCTGTCTGCAGCAGAGCTTTCTGGAGCAAACACAGCTAAAAATTATAATATTGACATGAACAAAAAACTTGGGGGGAAAAAAATAACTTTTTGACAAGCATGCTTTGATAGAGTAGCAGGATACCCAAAGCTCCATTATTTATGAGTAGGGAGGTCCGATAGTATTTGAGATCCATCCATCCATCCATTTTCTACCGCTTATTCCCTTAGGCTCCAGCGCCCCCTGCGACCCCGATCTCAGCTACAATCGGGCGGAAGGCGGGGTACACCCTGGACATATCAAAGCATATCCAGGGTTTCCCTCAGCTTGAAATCAACATGTGGGGGTGTGGCCAATGTGACGTTATAGTACAATTTGCATAATTGTTGATGCATATGTAAATATAAGGGGTGTAACGGTACACAAATTTTGGTTCGGTACGTACCTCGGTTTAGAGGTCACGGTTCGGTTCATTTTCGGTACAGTAAGAAAACGACAAAATATACATTTTTGGGTTATTTATTTACCAAATTTGCAAAATCTTCCACCAAAAATATTTTTCTTAGTGGAATATTTGATGTATATAAAAAATATAATTCACATGTGAAGTAATCCGAACCTTGGATAGGTCAATAATTCATAACATTGATTTTGATTCAATATTATGTTTTGAGCAATGACAGTTTGAAAGAAAGAAAAAACAGCTTTGTTTTATTAGTCAACATTGCAACTTTTTCTAAATTACATTTAACTTTTAAGCTTTTTTATTTCACTTTTGTTATGTTTTTGTTTATTTTAATAGTATTTTTAGAATGTGCCGTGGGCCTTTTAAAACATTAGCAAATGGTCTCCGGGGCACACTTTTGACACCCCTGCTATAGATAATAAAAAATTAAATGTGATAAATCTATGGATAAAAAGCAGAGCCAGGCGACGCATACGCGTTTATCATAACTCTCTCTCTCTCTGTCTCTGCCCCTCCCTCACCAATGCTGCTGCGTGCAAAATTTGTTTTGTTTTTAACCCCTTCTTAACCCTGAACGTACATTGAAAATACACGCAACCCTAACTCAAAATGCCGGACATTTGAGGCATTTAAGAAACTCCGCCCTGACAGCTCCGCAAAAGAGGACATGTCCGGTGAAAAGAGGACGTATGGTCAGTCTATCCTAGCCCGTTAGCTGCTAGCATGCCGTGTGTTGTGCCTCGGTGTGCATTGTTTACACAACGTACGTTACGCTACTTAATATATCTGTGTGGAAACTCGTTCGGTACACCTCCGAACCGAACCGAAACCCCCGTACCGAAACTGTTCAATACAAATACATGTTCCGTTAAACCCCTAGTAAATATATATTTTAATGCTAAAAATATTTCACATACATTTAAAACGTCTTATTAGTAATTAGTATTATCATTTTGCTCTTTTTGTAATTGTTATTGTACAATGTAACACAGGCTGTCTTACCAGTGGCAGCTGCTGCTCTTTCAAGTAGGGAAAGCTATTTTTCAGTTACTTTAATTGTGAGTACAGTTGCCAGTAATCGATAAAATATACAAACATGATAGATATTACAAAGAAAACGTCCCTTTTTAAAAAAAATATAAATATTTCCATAACAGCAACATTGGAATGGAAGTTGAAAAATGCTTTGGCAGTTTTATATTTCAAGATTGATGATTTGCTCGTTTTGCTGTAAATCAAAAAGGGATTCCACCCAGACTGACCATCCAATCGGAAGCCCGGCGACCCTTTTTCGAGCACTCTTACTCATTCGCTCAGCGTATGTGGGCGGGCCAAAGTGGAGTATCTATTCAATGATTGTCTAGTTTGGTTGCAGCACTGTGACGCTACTACATCAGTGAAAGAAGTTGCTCCAGCTGTCGCCAAAGTAGCAGATTCTAAACAAAAGTTAGTCGCTTCAGGATGCGCCGTTTTGTGGGCGGTTTTATTTACGTGGCTCACCTTCGACAGCGTCTTCTCCCCGTCATCTTTGTTGTAGCGGTGTAGCGTGCAAGGACGGGAGTGGAAGAAGTGTCAAAAGATGGCGCTAATTATTTTAATGACATTCAGACTTTACTTCAATCAATAACAGAGCAGCATCTCCTCACCCGGAAACATCGGAAATGTGTCCCGTGAAAAACCGTCCGACCGGAACTCTCTAGTAACTAAAATTCCTTGGGTGAATTATGTAAACTCACTTCACCGGTATGTTTTAGCGCTCTGATGGCAATTTTAATTAAGAACTTTACACTACTTTATATTACAAATGGCAACAGCGGAGGATGAATGTCCCATAACAAGAAGGTAGAGAAAAAGAAGCTTATGACTACAATGGCGTATTCGATAAAATGTTCAGGATTTATGCAGATCCCAAATACAGATCAGCAGGTACCAGAAGGTAAGAAAAGTTGCTTTTGCATAATATTGTGAAACAAAACGCCAGATAATGTCTTACCTTATACACACACACACACCATAATAATACTCCTATGTTGAAGCACAGTACAATCCATCAAGCGGTTCGGCTTCATAGCTTACCAAAGTCCTACTAAAACATTTTGATAGACTTTTGAGCGCCGTATGTAATGTTCTATATTTTCAATGGAACTTATGAAATGTTGGTGTTTACTTGAGTCATAGTGCAGCCTACGCATCTCTTATGTTTGACTGCCATCTATTGGTCACACTTAACATTACACCATATACCAAATAAAATGGCTTCGAGGTGGGTAAGCTCAACCAAACTTATTCCTTACATAGGCGCACCGCGTTATAAGGCGCACTGTCAAGTTTTGAGGGGAAAAAAAAGATTTTAAGTGCACCTTATAGTCTGGAAAATACGGTTCTTTTTTTATTTTTTAAACCAGTTTTGGAGAATATTTAAACAATACTCAACCCTAGGGGTGTAACGGTACATGTATTTTTATTGAACCGTTTCGGTACGGAGGTTTCGGTTCGGTTCAGAGGTGTACCGAACGAGTACACATGGACCCTGTGTGTATATGTATGTTATGCCATTGTTTACAAATTTGGTAAATAACCAAAACATTTATATATTTTTTGTTTTCTTACTGTACCGAAAATGAACCGAACCGTGACCCCTAAACCGAGGTACGTACCGAACCGAAATGTTTGTGTACCGTTACACCCCTACTCAACCCCTATGTGACCTGATATTAGTTTGAGGGAAGAGCCACTGTATATATCGTTATCGGTTGATATCAGTATTAGAAGCTGAGCAATATCTCCACATCTGATAACTCTAATATAGAGCCTCTCTAATTATGAGTGTTGTGTACTATATCCAGCACCCCCCGCGACCCCAAAAGGGACAAGGGGTAGAAAATGGATTGTAAAAGGTATTTTTTATAAGTCATATTCCATCCATACAAGTCAAAGTCTATGCCTTGCCACAATTGTAACTTGTACTGCATGCAAAAATAACCCACCCAAAGTCTATTTCTCTGCAGGTTGATTTGGATGTAACCCTGCCAGGGGAAGGCGGGAAGGACCGCCCGTTTAAGGTCAACATAAGGTTTGTATCAATGGTCAGCTGGCATTTGCTGCACGAGGTCCTGATGGGACGCGCCGTATCCGAACCGGTTGACCTGGACAAACCAGTCAACGTCAACCCGGTGCACGCCGTCGATGTCGTGCTGCGACACCTGCCCTCCATGAAGTGAGCGCTCACCCCTGAAAGGGTTTATGTCGTTCAATGCTGCATTATTATTATCATCATCATCTTCCATTTGTAATGTTATTGCTTTGCTGTGTGTGACCATCAGGTACACACCTGTTGGCAGGTCCTTCTTCTCTTCCCCGGAGGGCTACGACCATCCACTCGGCGGAGGAAGAGAGGTTTGGTTTGGCTTCCATCAGTCCGTACGACCAGCCATGTGGAAGATGATGCTCAACATTGATGGTGAATTAGCTTGTTTTGTGTTTTTTAAAGAGAAATTTTCCATTTAAATTTGGCATTTTGACAAAGAAACAGATCTTGTGACAATGTAGGATCAGGGTATTTCACCCTTAAAATAGAACGGGGCCATAGTGAGACTGTGCTGGTTTTGTGTACAGTACACGGCTTCTTCTGTTGATATTTAGGGCACATCGGTTATATTCTCTCTTTGTAGTTGTGTTGGTTGCAAATCAAGTATTTTTGATACAGTGGTACCTTAACTTGAGTGTTTTAAAACAAGTCAGCTATTTGCTGAGTTACAAGCATCCCTACCAATGTAACCGTGTTACAAAAAAGATCAGTTAGAATAATACACAATGTTGGATATAGAGAACGTTCAAACCATTTATTCATTGAATAGGAAATACAGAAATTCCACGACATAGGGAACTTGCAAACGGCTCAAGTTATACACAAAGCAAACTACAATCTGCTACCCAGGAATGTACAACAATTCTTCTCAACAAAAGAGGAGGAAAATTATCTTAGAGAAAATTGCAATTTAAAACATTTGTACGCACGTACAACACTTAAGACCTTCAGTATATCAGTATGTGGAATTAAATGATGGAAGGGATTAAGCAAAGAAATCAATGTGCCAACATGATCTACTTCAAGAAACTCTTCAAACTTAATTTTTTACAAAGTACAAAGAACCATGATAAACATTTTGAATTAGTTTCATCCATCCATTCATTTTCTAGATAATCTTACTCATCTCACCATATGAAATATAACTTCACTAATTATATTTTAATGTTACTTGTGGAGTATATTGTGAATAAATTAACAGGTTTTAAGCAAAGTTTTAGCAACTGCTATGTAAAGGAAAAGGGGTAGGATTAAATAAGCTCTGCTTCTTCCTACTCCTTTTTTTGAACATGTCTTATAGAGAAACTGGGAATTGTGATGTATCATGTTGTATGCATGCACGTTCCAAATAAACTCCACTCAACCATTAGTGAATGTCACAGTGAAGCCAGAAGATCCCACCGAAACATCCGATCTTACTCGTTAGCATTATATTACAGTTAAAGATGAACACAACTTAGTTTTCCAACCATGGGAGGGGGGAAAAAAGTGAACAGCTTTTAGTAAAAGAAGCAGATCATATTCATTGAATTAAAAAAAGAAATCATCAAATTCCCGGGCGCGGCGCCGCTGCTGCCCACTGCCCCAAGGGGATGGGACAAATGCAGAGGACAAATTTCACCACATCTAGTGTGTGTGTGACAATCATTGGTACTTTAATCTTTAATCTTTAAAACATGCATTTCGAGCTTATCACTGCTAGTCTGCACCTAACGGAAGCAGAATGAGTCGAACACCAGCCAAGAATGTTAACATTTTATCGAAACAGCAGACATTTCTCAATCAGAATCAGAAATACTTCATTAATCCCCGAGGGGAAATTAAAATTTTCAGCACAATCCGATTCAAGATCAGGGAGACAGAACAGGATCAAACATTACAGGGAGACCGAACAGGATCACTGACGAGTCTGCAAACTTCCGGCGCCCCTTACAAAAAAGCTGATACAGGTAAACAATGGGGGGGGGGATGAGAAAAAAAAAGCCTGGGCTCCTGGAGAGGGGGTCCAAGGGAAAAAACAACTTATAGCCATAGCACACATCTCTCTTACATGTGTGTAAGAGGGAAACATCAAAGAACACAAAGGACATTAAAGACATTATAAAATTACTGTAGTTCTGGTACAATTCTTATCTAAAAGTTTGTTTTTTCAAAAGACATGTTAAAATTGTTTTTTGGGGTATAACTGTTCGGTATGCACCTCTGTAGTAAGACCTTGGTCCGGTTCATTTTTGATACAGTAAAAAAACTAAATACTAAACCTGCTTCTATTTTGAATGAGTTTTAAAAATAAAGCATTTAAAATGCCACCTGCTGGCAGGTAATTTTCTAATGAATACAACTTTCAAATAAAATATAAAAATGTAGTCCACTTTTAGCCACACCCATCGTATCATGTTGCAGAATGTACTTTTCCTGTCCCTCACTTGTTGTGTATAGAGTCAGGGGCAACAAAGTGGGAATGTTGTCCCGAAGCTATTTTTTCTGCGTAACTATTTAAGTTATAAAAAGATGGCATTAGTGTTGATATAAAATCAATACAGCTGTGAAAGTTCAATAACAATGTTGCTTAAATCAAATGAATGTCAAAGACTATAACTCGAAATATGAAATGGTTCGTTTCACCTAAATTGCGGCAAACCTAACTTGGAACACTTCACTCAACGCAGACGTCATGTCGTTAAAGCTTACTTTAAAGCATTCACACAGCACCAGCATTTTGGAACAAGGACAGGATACACAAGACCCAAATATATTGAATCTATTTGTTAAAGAAGGTTACGTTAAGTTTCACTTTTGCCTGTAACCGGTGTGTTGAAAGACCCCGTTAAAGATGGAAACAGATGTTTTTAAAGACTCAAATAGATTATATTCCCATGATATGCACTTATCATCATCATTTCTTTTTATTCCTTTCATAAAAATGCATATATACAAGCCATGTACAGTTGACACTTTCATTGTTTTTTTGTTTCTTATACATTTCCATGATCAGAAAGGAGCAGATGGAAGAATACTATTCTTATATTTAAGAACTTATGATAATATAATCATAACAGTGTATTATGATTCTTTGTATCAGCTAGTCTTTATTTTACACTCTGAAGAAAAGGAAAACTTGACAGATTTATGATCATTAAGTAAATGACAGGTTATATGATTTGATATTCTGGCCACTTTATATTGAATTTTTTGGCTTTTTTTGTAAAAAACAATTACGTTGTGTGTTTATCTACATGTTTTAGAGATGTTAATCCCATCTTTCAAAAGTCAAAAAGCTGGTTTCAACCAAATCCATGCAGTAATTAGTGTTGTAGTGCATGTAAACATACCATGTGAGTATGGGGCGGTGACGTTGGGTTTAGGGTGGGATGGGGGGCCCAGAATTTGGTGCCATACCCCTGACTACAGTACTTGAACATGTACCATTTTGTATTACCCACCACTGGAGATGGAATATAATATTCTACCCATTAGTACACCATTGTTGTTCTCTGCTTAATATTAAGCAGTTGGACATTTTTTCATAAAGGGGTCCATGCCAAAGTGCAGCAAATATTGACTGTAATGTTGAGTCCAGTGTTTTTGTTGTGATGTTTTGGGTTGCCAAATTCCAGGGTCAACTGTGTCCTTGTCCTTTTTATTTCAGTGTCAGCCACAGCTTTTTATAAATCCCAGCCAGTCCTCCAGTTCATGTGTGAGGTCCTGGACATTCACAACATTGACGAGCAGCCTCGCCCACTCACCGATTCCCACAGGGTCAAATTCACCAAGGAGATCAAAGGTGGTGATCGTTTCCACCACAGTATTGTCAGTCGATGTTTGAATGTTCTCCCGGCGGCTTCAATGTACTGTTTCCAGGGCTGAAAGTGGAAGTGACACACTGCGGAACGATGCGTCGGAAGTACAGAGTCTGCAACGTAACAAGGCGCCCTGCCAGCCTTCAGACGTATGTTTGGGATTTTTAAACCTAATTGTCGGGGAGATGCATAATAAGTTCATGTGTCTTCCAGTTTTCCTTTGCAACTGGAGAATGGCCAGACCATTGAACGCACGGTGGCGCAGTACTTCAGAGAGAAGTACAGTCTACATCTCAGGTATGCCCACCTGCCTTGCCTGCAGGTTGGCCAGGAACAGAAACACACCTACTTGCCCTTGGAGGTAACCCAACGTTGCACACTAACTCAGATTCAATTTTTGTATTGTTTGATCCTACTTACACACCTTTTTTTATCTTTGTTTTTTGTTTTTTAAAGACTTAAAGGGGCTGTTTGCAGCTTGCTCACCCTTACATTTTTCAAAGAAAAAAAAAAACACCATTGGCTAGCTTTTTTACCATACGTTAGGCCTGGGCGATTATGGCAGAAATAATAACAATCATTTTGATTGATATTGTAATCACGATCAATACCACAATTCATTAATTTTGAAAACATCAGTATTCATTGTCCCTCCAAAACTCAACATTAAATATAGTTAAAAAACTTGGATATAAATTAGTAATGGATAAACCACAACAAGTAAAATAGTAATACATTTAAATAGCAATATAAAAACTAACCTCAGTTTTAGAGATGTCCGATAATATCGGTCTGCCGATATTATCGGCCGATAAATGCGTTAAAATGTAATATCGGAAATTATCGGTATCGTTTTTTTATTATCAGTATCGTTTTTTTTATTTTTTTTATTTATTAAATCCACATAAAAAACACAAGATACACTTACAATTAGTGCACCAACCCAAAAAACCTCCCTCCCGCATTCACACTCATTCACACAAAAGGGTTGTTTCTTTCTGTTATTAATATTCTGGTTCCTACATTATATATCAATACAGTCTGCAAGGGATACAGTCCGTAAGCACACATGATTGTGCGTGCTGCTGGTCCACTAATAGTACTAACCTTTAACAGTTAATTTTACAAATTTTCATTAATTACTATTTTCTATGTAACTGTTTTTGTATTGTGTTACTTTCTTTTTTATTCAAGAAAATGTTTTTAATTTATTTATCTTATTTTATTTGATTCATTTTTTAAAAAAGTACCTTATCTTCACCATACCTGCTTGTCCAAATTAGGCATAATAATGTGTTAATTCCACGACTGTATATATCGGTATCGGTTGATATCGGTATCGGTAATTAAAGAGTTGGACAATATCGGCAAAAAGCCATTATCGGACATCCCTAGTTTTAATTGTTTTTTTTTACCTTTTTAAACTTATTTTACCACTAGTGTGCTTCTTGTCAAAATGTTTCTTAATGCAAAAATCCTAATTTATTGGTGCAGTACATACAGTACAGGCCAAAAGTTTGGACACACCTTCTCATTCAATGCGTTTTCTTTATTTTCATGACTATTTACATTGTAGATTGTCACATCAAAACTGAATGAACACATGTGGAGTTACATACTTAACAAAAAAGGTGAAATAACTGAAAACATGTTTTATATTCTAGTTTCTTCAAAATAGCCACCCTTTGCTCTGATTACTGCTTTGCACACTCTTGGCATTCTCTCCATGAGCTTCAAGCTGAAATGGTTTTCACTTCACAGGTGTCAGTTTTGATGCCTTCAGTGACAATCTACAATGTAAATAGTCATGAAAGAAAAGAAAACTCATTGAAATGAGGTGTCTAAACTTTTGGCCTGAACTGTACATCTTTGGACAATTTTGAACAATATTTTAAGTCAAAGAATATTTTTGTAAATATATCAAATATGTTTGTAAAGTACTTTTTGGAAAACTTTATTTTGTTAGCGCAGTCAGACCGGATTTGGGGTACGGGGCTATTATTGTGAAGGAGGGGAATGTCCTGTGCTGTTGCGGCTGCTGTGCCCCTGTTTGTACATTAATCTTACATCGATGATGTCGTTCACAACAACACAAGCAGATGAGATGTGTTGTGGGTGTATGGATCGTTCTTGCTAGTTGTAGTTTCAAGTGGCTGTCAACGTTTAGTTTAGGACGTAGTTGGGAGATGAATGAGGGTTCCCGGACACATTATTTTCCCAAACAAATGTTCTTTCGACTCACATTTGTTAATTTCCTCATTGTTTTGCGTTTATCAGCGGATTCTGTTTTAATGGCCAATTATGCGACTGCGTCCGCGGTTACTGCACACGGAAATCATGCCTTTTTTTTTTGGTTGATTTTAGTGATTATTGATTAAGCTTCCTGGCTCTGTCAAAAAGTAGCAACTATGAGCTCCCAAACTTCTAGTAGTCTTTTTCCCACTCGCGCTCTCTAATCGTTTCATCGTTACAAGCTATAATTTGCATGCACATTGCACATTAGGGTTATACTTGTATTGCGCTTTGCTACCTTCAAGGTACTCCAAGCGCTTTGACACTATTTCCACATTCACCCATTCACACACACATTCACACACTGATGGCGGGAGCTGCCATGCAAGGCACTAACCATGACCCATCAGGAGCAAGGGTGAAGTGTCTTGCTCAAGGACACAACGGATGTGACTAGGGTGGTAGAAGCTGGTGATCGAACCAGGAACCCTGAGCTTGCTGGGACGGCCACTCTCCCTGCCATCCATGCAACGTTATCATGGATGCCCCTGCTTATTTTAGCATGACAATGCCAAGCCACGTGTTTACAAGAGCGTGGCTTCATAGTAAGAGTGCTGGTACTAGACTGGCCTGCCTGGAGTCCAGTCCTGTGTGGCGCAATATGAAGCCTAAAATACCACAACAGAGACCCCGGACTGTTGAACAACTTAAGCTGTACATCAAGCAAGAATGGGAAAGAATTCCACCTGAAAAGCTTCAAAAATGTGTCTCCTCAGTTCCCAAACGTTAACGGAGTGTTGTTAAAAGGAAAGGCCATGTAACATAGTGGTAAAAATGCCCCTGTGACAACTTTTTTGCAATGTGTTGCTGCCATTAAATTCTAAGTTAATCATTATTTGCCCCAAAAAAATTTATTTTCTCAGTTCGAACATTAAATATCGTGTCTTTGCAGTCTATTCAATTGAATATGTTGAAAAAGATTTGCAAATAATTGGATTCTGTTTTTATTTACGAATTTCACAAAGTGCCAATTTTGCTGGTTTTGGGTTTTGTACATTCAATGACAGCTAACCCTTGCTATCCAAATCATTATCATTGGCTAAAACCCAAAGCCAATGCGCTTGCATGGGTTCCGTACGCACGTAGTTACGTCATTACAATCTAGAAGACTTAAGAGGGTGGGATTTACTGTGTAAAATACATCGGAAAGTTATTGCCCTCTAAGCATCTGTGTAAATGTTGCAAACAGTCCCTTTTAAGAAAGTGGTGGATGTATGCTGAGGCTGATAATAAAAACAAATAATGGCATTTATTTTCCATGAAGGTGTGCAATATTGTTGCTGGCCAGCGCTGCATTAAAAAGCTGACAGATAACCAGACGTCCACCATGATAAAAGCAACAGCCCGCTCGGCTCCAGACAGACAGGAAGAGATCAGCCGCCTGGTAATTTCGCCCATGGATACAACAAATTTTTTTAGTTATTTTTTTTGGACTTGTTTACCTTACTTTTTTTTTTTTTTTTGGGTCGTCTCAGGTGCGCAACGCCAATTACGATGCCGACCCATTTGTCAAGGAGTTCCAGTTCCACATACGTGACGAGATGGCTCAGGTGACGGGCCGCGTCCTGCCGGCCCCCATGCTGCAATATGGCGGCAGGGTGAGCTCGGAACCCTTCATGGTACCTACCACACATCAGCATGTGTTTCTTCTTACTATAACATTGATGCTTCTGTTTTCCTTAAAACTGCATGCTGTTTTGATTCAGTAGTCTTAATTATACTGCAGTATTGGTGTTTATTAATGCTGGAACACAAGCCTCCAACTAGATGGCAGCAGTGTTCAAATTAATCAAGCTGACTAGGAATCATTAGGGTGTATGCATAGCCTTTAAATTGATACAAACATATTTTTAAATAATTAGCAGGGTCCAAATAGTACCTCAATTCATAAGCTTAGTTGAATTTATGACTGAGCTTTTAACTCAAAATACTTAAATCAACATCTCACATTGAAATGAATTGAAATCAATTTAATCTGTGATTGGCTCTCTAAAACACCATTTTTACATGTGATATGCCTTTTTTAAAAAGGAAAAACTTCTTGATAACAATTTTTTAACAAAGCTTTTCTTTTGGACTACCTGATGCAGCTCAGACTGTCTCCAGCGGTCCCCTAGTAAACTGAGTTTGAGACCCATGGTTTAGTGTGTCAAATATAGCCTGCTATTTGTGGGCGTTTGAGTGCAACCCCAGCAAATGGCGAGGATCTACTGTACTGTACGTGTCTTGTGTACCTGCCAGCCCCAGCAGATCAACCCTGCACTGTCATTGCAGAACCGCACGGTGGCCACGCCCAGTCACGGAGTGTGGGACATGAGGGGGAAGCAGTTTCACACCGGAGTGGAGATCAAGATATGGGCCATTGCCTGTTTCGCCACCCAGAGGCAGTGCCGTGAAGAGATTCTCAAGTGAGATCAGGAAAAAAAAAAATACATGTTTGAAGATCTCCATTTTTCATTTGTTGCCATTGTCATCCAGGAGCTTCACTGACCAGCTACGGAAAATCTCAAAGGATGCTGGGATGCCCATCCAGGGCCAACCGTGTTTCTGTAAATATGCCCAAGGTGCCGACAGTGTGGAGCCCATGTTCAGACACCTGAAGAACGCTTACCTGGGTCTTCAGTTGATCATCGTAATCCTCCCTGGCAAAACGCCTGTCTACGGTAAATCTAGACAAACATTTCTACACCCAACCGAGGCCATACTGAAAATGTGAATAAAATACAACTGATCTAACATCCAACTTGCCATCTGCAGCTGAGGTAAAGCGGGTAGGAGACACCCTCCTTGGCATAGCCACTCAGTGTGTCCAGGTGAAGAATGTAGTGAAGACCTCACCGCAGACCCTGTCCAACCTCTGCCTCAAGATCAACGTCAAACTCGGAGGGATAAATAACATTCTAGTTCCTCACCAACGGTAACGCAACAAACTACAAATGGCACGCTTTGTGCCAATTACCACGTGTGACTTTATCAGATTATTTTGAAGTGAACATTGTGTCTCTTTTCCACCCAGACCCTCTGTGTTCCAGCAGCCGATCATCTTCCTCGGGGCTGACGTCACTCACCCTCCAGCAGGGGATGGGAAGAAGCCATCAATTGCGGCGGTGAGGCAATAACATCAAGATGCGTTCTTTCTCTTTTATTTAAAACGGGACAATACATATTCATGGACATGTAAATATGCAAGATTATAGCCATTGGCTAATTTCTATCTTAAGTCCCTTCAGCAGGTAGATGTCTGCATGGGACATACGTATATATGACAACATTGACAAGTAGAACAATTAGCCTTAAAAGGTACCCCTAACAGTTGGCTAATATTAAAAGTAATATACCATATTTGATTGTTAAGATTGAATTAGATTTATTGGTCCCCGTTGGGGAAATTAATT
This sequence comes from Entelurus aequoreus, assembly GCF_033978785.1. Taxonomy (NCBI): domain Eukaryota; kingdom Metazoa; phylum Chordata; class Actinopteri; order Syngnathiformes; family Syngnathidae; genus Entelurus; species Entelurus aequoreus. Next base: position 17,794,062 of record NC_084750.1, on the reverse strand, counting down.
TTCACTGTCGTACATTTAAATAGACATTACACATCACGAACAAAAATAACAAGACATCATACATGGCCAACACATTTACGGGCTTGTCAGACAGGTCGGCCGGGCCTGCTGTTTAGGGCGGCTATAGCTGCAGGGATAAGGCTTTTCCCAAGGCGGGCCCTCCGAGATTTTGATAGTTCTGTACCTGCGCCCTGATGGTAGTGGGATGATGTATTGGTGTAGTGGGTGAGTCATATCCTGGACTATCGTGTTTGCCAGTCGAGTGATGGACTTGTGGTTTGGATCTGAAATGTTGGGTGTGGGTAGGCCGATGATTTTAGCTGCTATGTTTGTAATGCGTGTGAGTTTGGTCCGGTTGGTTACAGAAAGCATAGTGAAAAAACATGTGGAACAGTACAGAAGGATGGGTTGAACGATGCTTTGGTACAGTAATAACAGGAGGTGAGTTGCAACGTATAGTCCTTTAAGTTTACGGATGGCTGACCGTCTTTGTTGACTTATTTTTTGAATGTCCATGGTGTGCTGATCAAAGGTGAGTTTATTGTCCAAGGTTACGCCCAGGTATTTAAAAGTTTTCGGACCATAAGGCGCACTGCCGATGAGCGGGTCTATTCAGGGCCTTTTTCATACAAAAGGCGCACTGGATTATAAGGCGCATTAAAGGGGTCATATTATGATTTTTCCTTGTGGTCTACATCAGTGGTCCCCAACCACCGGGCCGCGGCCCGGTACTGGTCCGTGGACCGATTGGTACTGGGCCGCACAAGAAATGTAAATTTTTTAATTTTTTTAAATTTAAAAAAAAAAATTAAATCAACATAAAAAACACAATATATACATTATATATCAATACAGTCTGCAGGGATACAGTCCGTAAGCACACATGATTGTATTTCTTTGACAAAAATAAATACAAATACCATGATTGATCAGATTTAATTTTTTATCTATAGCAGGGGTGTCAAGTGTGCCCCGGAGGCCGTTTGCGGCCCACAGCTAATGTTTTGAAGGCCCACGGCACATTCTAAAAATACTATTAAAATAAACAAAAACATAACAAAAGTGAAATAAAAAAGGTTAAATGTAATTTAGAAAATGTTGCAATGTTGACTAAAAACAAAGCTGTTTTTTTTTTCTTTCAAACTGTCATTGCTCAAAACATAATATTGAATCAAAATCAATGTTATTATGAATTATTGACCTATCCAAGATTCCGATTACTTCACATCAAATATTCCACTAAGAAAAATATTTTTGGCGGAAGATTTTGCAAATTTTGGTAAATAACCCAAAAATTTATATTTTGTTGTTTTTTTAACTGTACCGAAAATGAACCAAACCGTGACCTCTAAACCAAGGTACGTACCGTTACACCCCTAGTTGTATTGTATCTGGTATTGCATTTCAGGTAGGAGATGCACAGACAGAAAAAGTGATTTGACCAAAGGCATTTTTTCTGAACAGAACTACAGTCACCACTAGTACCGGCTCTTGTTGATCTGTTGGTTTTTTCCACAAATTCTTGTAATGGAGGTAGTGCTTTTGTCATGAAAGATTTTGTAAATCAAGATGGTGTCATTGTCCCAATTTAAGTGCTCATGGTTTTTTTAATATCTGACAATGAAGATACCTTTGTTTTTATTTAACACTTTCAGAGCTTCTTTATTAACTATTTCAATCGGCTTTCTTTTCATTGGTGTATACATTTCTGCTGCAGGTGGTCGGCAGCATGGACGCCCACCCCAGCAGGTACTGTGCTACCGTGCGAGTCCAGCGGCCCAGACAGGAAGTCATCCAAGACCTGGGCTCCATGGTGCGAGAGCTCTTGATCCAGTTCTACAAATCGACTCGCTACAAGCCGACCAGGCTGATATTTTACAGGGATGGTGTCTCCGAGGGCCAGTTCAGACAGGTATGATTACATTTTCGCGGGCCTCAGATTTTTTTATGCCGTTTTGGTTGTCGTTCGGCCAAACATTGCGCTTAGCAAACTGGTTCATTTTCCCACGTATCATTTCGCTCCTTAAACAAAGAATCCCACACGTTGGTGACTGTCTGTGAAGAATGGATGTGGTTCTTAAAGAGTTAGGACACTATAGACCAGGGATGTGAAACTGGTTTTCATTGAGGGCCACATGGCAGTTATGGCTGCCATCAGAGGGCCGCTTGTAACAGCGAAAAATGTATGAATTTGCCTCTGGGTCTCATTATTTATTTAAATTGTTTTAAGTAGACTTGTCGATTTTACAGTCAAAACTTTACACTTACAAAATTTTACTGTAAAATAGTGTTATTTTTTGCAACATTTTACAGTAAATATAAAAACAGTACCACGGTTTTATTTCTTATTTTTTAGGGAAAAAGCTGGCAGCTGAGTTGCCAGAATTTTACTATTAAATTTACATTGTTTTTTACAATGTAATTGGCTAAGTTGCCAATTTTTATTCTGGCAACTTAGCTGCCAGTTTTTCTACCGTAAAAACAAATGTACAGTCTTTCCATTTACATACACCCTTAAAAACAACCGTAGATTTTACAGTCAAAAACTTGCAGCTCAGTCAACAAAATTTTAACGCAAAAAAACAGTTTTTTCAATTTGCAGTAATATGCTGTGAAGAACATAAAATGTATTGTCGTTTTTATTAATTTGATGGGTAGTTAAGTATTTTTATTAAGACAAAAACATGTATGGAAAGTATGATATACTGTATTTGCAATATTGGATACTATTAAAGTTTAAAAGGCATGTAATTTCAAGCAGTACATATATTTTTTTCTGTCAAAATGGAAAAAAAAACCACTTTACATTTAGTGAGAAAATATTAAGTACTTTATTGACACATCATTTCCAGGTGTTTGCGGGCCAGATCTGGCCCCCGGGCCTTGAGTTTGACACCTCTGCTATAGATGGAGTCCAGCTACAGAATCCCTTTTAATGATCTTTATGATGCCTGTGTGGTTTATTAGTTCATAGAAAGCACACAGAACATTTAACAATTTTTGCCTCTGAGCAGGATCTGCCATGCACTGTTTATGGGCCCGCTCACATGAGGCGTTAGAGCGCACTGTGTGTGTTAGGCAAAAAGGCTTTCAGACGGTCTGCGCTTTTTTGTCGTATGACTTCTAAAGGGGCCAAAGAAAGTTGCAAGTGACTTCACTTTGATCAAGAATGAGAAACAGTTGGATTTTAACAGAATAACCTGTAGCAAAGTACAATGCACATAGTTGTCTTGGCCAACAAGTGTCTTCAATAATTGTAAAAGTGATGTTACGTGATTTATTTATACATTACATTCGTCATTTATATGTATTGAACATTGTTGTTGCATATAAAATATAATTATTCATAATATGTTAATGTTTGACTGTCTAGAATAGATTAATTGGGTTTATTATTTCTCATGGACAAAATGTATTAATTTTTTTGTTTGGTTTAGTCCGTCAGAACTTTTGAAACATATTACTAAGAGCCTGTACCATGTTTTTTTTGTTTTTTTTGTAAAGCTTACTGTTCAGCAGTGCTCTTCAACTGGCAGCTCGGGGGCCAAATCGGCCCCAGCGTTCAGTTCAAAACTTGAGACAAACATTATTACAGCAAATTCCTAAAAACACTACAGTGCTCCTGTTGTATGGAGGAACTTGAGCCTTTGTGAACACTGTCAGATCCTTGCGGTGACATTTGAACCTTGCTTGCAAACATAGAACACTTGTGATTTACATAACTGAAGCGTTCCTCAAGGCACCCTTTTAAGTCCTCCCCTTTTTGGCAGTTATACATCTGATTTCTGTAAGTAAGGTGTTGCTTGTTTACTTTAGATGCAGTCATTTAACTTCTTTACTTATCCTGGTGGTGGTCCATTTTAGGTCCTATTTCGTCATTTGGGCTATTCAACTGGTGGTTCAGTCCAACAACTTGAGACTCACATTTTTGTAGCAGATTCTTAAAAAACGAGTGCGGTCATAGAGATGATCTTTGACTAGCTTTTTTGCAGAAAGTTCTTAAACGGCAGAGCGCTCCTGTAACTCTGACATAATGACAAGAAAACAATCACATTTCCACTGTAGAGGACGCTGGTTCTTCGGAATATACAAAACCAGTGAAGTTGGCACGTTGTGTAAATGGTAAATAAAAACGGAATACAATGGTTTGCAAATCCTTTTCAACTTATATTCAATTGAATAGACTGCAAAGACAAGATACTTAACGTATGAACTGGTAAACTAAATTTTTTTGCAATTAGCTCATTTGGAATTTGATGCCTGCAACATGTTTCAAAAAAGCTGGCACAAGTGGCAAAAAAGACTGAGAAAGTTAAGGAATGCTCATCACTTATTGGGAACAACCCACAGGTGAACAGGCTAATTGGGAACAGGTGGATGCCATGTCAGTAACTACAGTTGGTCGCTACATCTGCAAGTGCAAGTTAAAACGCTACTATGCAAAGCCATTTATTAACAACACCCAGAAACGCTGAGCTAATCTACGATGGACTGATGCAAAGTGTTCTGTGGTCTGACGAGTCCTCATTTCAAATTGTTTTTGGAAAATGTGGACCAAAGAGGAAAAGAACCATCCGGACTGTTATAAGCGTAAAGTGTAAAAGCCAGCATGTGTGATGGTATGGGGGTGTATTAGTGCCCAAGACATGGGTAACTTACACATCTGGGAAGGCGCCATTAATGCTGAAAGGTACATACAGGTTTTGGAGCAACACATGTTGCCATCCAAGCAACGTTATCATGGACGCCCCTGCTTATTTCAGCAAGACAATGCCAAGCCACGTGTTACAACAGCGGGGCTTCATAGTAAAAGAGTGCGGGTACTAGACTGGCCTGCCTGTAGTCCAGACCTGTCTCCCATTGAAAATGTGTGGTGCATTATGAAGCCTAAAATATGACAATAGAGACCCCCGGACTGTTGAACAACTTAAGCTGTACATCAAGCAAGAATGGGAAAGAATTCCACCTGAGAAGCTTCAAAAATGTGTCTCCTCATTACAAGGAAAGGCAATGAAACAGTGGTAAAAATGCCCCTGTGACAACTTTTTTGCAATGTGTTGCCATTAAATTCTAAGTTAATTATTTGCAAAAAAACAGTTTCTCAGTGTGAACATTAAATATCTTGTCTTTGCAGTCTATTCAATTGAATATAAGTTGAAAAGGATTTGCAAATCATTGTATTGTTTTTTATTTACCAGTTACACAACGTGCCAACTTCACCGGTTCTGGGTTTTGTACAAATAAGACTAATAGTGGAGGGAGAAGTCCTGCTGCTGTGCAGTGTCCAAATCAGCAGCAGTGGTTTTCATTCTGACAAACTTGCTCCTTAGCCTTCTACTCTTCACATGCGCTGTTTTGTGTATTTCCTGTACAGGTGCTGTATTATGAGCTACTAGCCATCCGGGAGGCGTGCATCAGTCTAGAGAAGGAATACCAGCCTGGGATTACTTACATTGTTGTACAAAAACGACATCACACGCGTCTCTTTTGTGCTGATCACAACGAGCGGGTAAGTTCATGTAGATAAGGGGTTGGAATTGGCGACAGTTTTTTTCCTAATTTGTCATTTATAAATTCCCGGCAGGTTGGAAGAAGCGGAAACATTCCCGCCGGCACGACAGTGGACACTGACATCACTCACCCTTATGAGTTTGACTTTTATCTCTGCAGCCATGCTGGAATCCAGGTCAACTTGTGTTGCCAGGAAGCTTTTTGGTGATTAAGTAATAAGCTAAGTTTGTCCTTTTAACTTCCACCTTTTAGGGCACAAGCAGGCCGTCACACTACCACGTGTTGTGGGACGACAACTGTTTCACCGCCGATGAGTTCCAGCTCCTCACCTACCAGCTGTGCCACACCTACGTGCGCTGCACGCGTTCCGTCTCCATCCCAGCACCCGCCTACTACGCCCACCTGGTGGCCTTCCGTGCGCGCTACCACCTGGTGGACAAAGAACATGACAGGTAGAGGATAGGATAGGCCTTTATTTATCCCACATTGGGGATAATGTCATTACATATTGTCAGGTTCAAACACTGATGACATCTATTAAACAAGACAAGAGGCAAAGAATTAAACTGACAGAATTCAATTTGGACTCAATATTGAAGAGAGTCGTCTGTACACTGTACCCTTGTATAGTATCTCAGCACGCTCTGCCAAAAGATTGCACACCTTTTATTTTGGACCCTCCCCGACTGGCCACCGCTGTTTCCAAAGGACAAAGGTCGCAAAAAGTTCACAGAAAAGGTCGTAAACAATTTACAGAAAAGGTCAGTTCAAAAAGAGTTCGTAAAATAGTTCAAAAAGACATTTGTAAAATACTTCAAAAAGAGGTCCATAAAATAGTTCAAAAAGAGTTCGTCTGGAAATTGGGCAGATCCTGTCATCTCTCCGCTTTGAAGTCCTTGGGTTAGAACAATATCTTTCTGTTGATTACCATGCATGAGAGAAAACAAACACCTTCATCTTGCTTTCCCCCTACACGGTGGAGTTTTACGAGCCTTACTCTTGGTAGGTTTCAAAGACAGCTTTTTGTCTTCTCACCAGACCTCAATGTAACACAGTTTTTGTGATAATTTAGAAACAATTATTCTAACACATATAGCAAAAGTCTGCAACCAGGAGCTCACCAAGGGGTCAAATAGTGCTGGAACTCTCAGTATTGTCACTGTTCAATTCCCATATGATGCGTCTGTTAATGACAAATTACCACAAAATAGCATAAAGAAAATGGCAGATCTGTTAAATATATTATAGTTTAAATGTTGTCAAAGTAGCCTAAATGGTGAAATGTGTACTGAAATACAAGATGGAGGAACAAGTTATTTTCTTGTGTGTGTATATACTGACATTTTGTCAATGCCTTGGCAAAATAAGCTTATTCCCTTTTGTGTTGAAATATGCTTACAAAAATTAGATGTTCGTGGTTTTTATTTTGTAAAAGTAACTCCCAGAAGAAAAAATGTTGGACAACTCTGACACAGTATGAAGAGGACAAGATGACAAAATATAATGGAAGAGTAAAAAAAAAAAGAAAAAAAAAAGTAATAAAATAAAAATAACAGTAGTGCATTAACAATTGCTGCTACTTAGTGATTCTACAGTGTTAACCTTCCTGGTTTTAAAGTTGCTGCATTTTAACTTTCATGAAGAAGAAAAAACCAACCCAAACACTTCGGTTATTGTTGGCGCTCGTAAAGTTAAGTCTTCAAAATAAATGTCAAATTTGCAAAAATTTGATTATCATAATTAATCACAGGTTATTAATCACTTCCATCCATCCATCTTCTAAACTTATCCGAGGTCGGGTCGCGGGGGCAGCAGCCTAAGCAGGGAAGCCCAGACTTCCCTCTCCCCAGCCATTTCGTCCAGCTCCTCCTGGGGGATCCCGAGGCGTTCCCAGGCCAGCTGTGAGACAGTCTTCTCAACATGTCCTGGGTTTTCCCAGTGGCCTCCTACCGGTCGGACGTGCCCGAAACACCTCTCTAGGGAGGTGTTCGGGTGGCATCCTGACCAGATGCCCAAACCACCTCATCTGGCTCCTCTCCATGTGGAGGAGCAGCGGCTTTACTTTGAGCTCCTCCCGGATGACAGAGCTTCTCACCCTATCTCTAAGGGAGAGACCCAAACCCATGTCGGCCGCTTGTACCCGTGATCTTGTCCTTTCGGTCATAACCCAAAGCTCATGACCACAGGTGAGGATGGGATCGCAGATCGACCGGTAAATTGAGAGCTTTGTCTTCCGGCTCAGCTCCTTCTTCACCACAAGGGATCGATACAGCGTCCGCATTACTGAAGACGCCGCACCGATCCGCCTGTCGATCTCACCATCCACTCTTCCCTCACTCGTGAACAATCAATTAATCACTTGCTTAATTTAAATACATTTTCATAGAGTAAAATGTCATCCGGAACATTTAAAAAAATTTTTACTTGAATGCGCGACATTTATTCACTCAAAACTTTTATCTAAAGTCCCGTATAGGTGTATTTTGAAGTGAAATTTGCCAGCCAGCACAACAATCGGAGTCTCCTTACTCATATTTGTACTGACTTATGAGGTGACCTGATTACTGACCGTAGAACAACCTGCCAGGTAACTATCCACGGTTAATAAATGGCGAGATTAATTTGCGTATATACAGTACATGATCGTTGTGCTATTTTATTTTTTTTGTGCTTACTCACATCAGTTAACATTTTCAATAATGACAAATACCAGTAGTATTTGCTACTAGGTCAGACCAAACCAATCAGAGCACTGTTCAGTATTGCAGCCTCTGATTGGCTCAGCTTCAGGCGGCATGACAGTTTTTTATTTAAAAATCCATTCTTACTTCCAGAACTTCGCAGAAAGTCCCAGGGACCCCATCAAGTCATAAAAATGGGGTCCCACAGTACATTTTTGGGTCCCACTTTTTTTGTAAGCCTCTTGAAAATGAATGTTTATAACTGAGTACATCTACATATGCACAAAAATGTGTTTACTTTTGTATAATTCTTCTTTGATGAGCCAAGTAACTTTTATGACAACCTTTTTCCAAAACACAATATAGAATGTGAGATAACAGGATAGTGCATACATTTATCATTTGTTTTCAAAAGGCTTTGGTGGGACACCAAAAAATGTACTGTGGGACCCCATTTTTGACTTGATGGGGTCCCTGGGACTTTCTACAAACTTCTGGAAGTAAGAATGGATTTTTGAATTAAAAACTGTTTACTGTATTTTTCGGAATATAAGTCGCACCGGCCGAAAATGCATAATAAAGAAGGAAAAAAACATACTTTGATACATTTTTCAACATAAGAGCCCTCTCGACATGAAATAACACCTTTTTTCTAATATAGTCATGCCGCCTGAAGCTGAGCCAATCAGTGGCTGCAATATTGAATAGTGCTTCGATTGGTTTGGTCTGATCTACAAACGTAAACACATTTTTATGTAAATGTATTCCGTTATAAACATTCATTCATTTTCTTTCCTTCATGGATCTAAACTTTACCGCTGCTGGTATTTTTTTCTATATTTTTATTGTAATATTTTCAGAATGTGTTTGTTCTATTTTTGGCCAAAGTCAGACAAAGCAAACAATCTGAAGTTGTCTTTATTTTTTAGCTTTAATGCCATGATTTTAATAGTCCGGCCCTCGTGTGCACAGATTTTCCTCCCATGCGGCCCCTGAGCTAAAATGAGTTTGACACCCCTGCTTTAGGGTCATTGCGAGTCATTTGACCACCAAACCAACATAAAATGACTCCATTAGGGTTGTACGGTATACCAGTATTGGTATATTACCGCGATACTAATAAATCATATTCGGTACTATACAGCCTCTAAAAAGTACCGGCTCCCCCGTCGTTGTCACGTTGTGACATTGCTGGTTTTACGAGCAGAAGAGCATGTTCGGCAGCGCACAATCACTGAGTACTTACAAGCAGACAGTGTGTAGACAGAAAAGGGAGAATGGACGCATTTTGGCTTAAAAACTGACGATAAAGGTGAAGTTATAACACTGAAACTCCCTCAGGAAGAGGTGCTTTAAAACATGGCAGTCTGCAGTGTTTTAGCTACTTCTAAATCACTAATCCTCGCCTCCATGGTGACAAAGTAAGTTTCTTACAAGTACCATTATCACTGCAGGACGAGGAATAGCTAAACATGCTTCACTACACACCGTAGGAGGTCACAATGTAAACAAATGCCATGGGTGGATCTACACCTGACATCCACTGTAATGATACAAAGTCCAAGAATGTATCTAGTCGATACTACTATGATTACATCTATTTTTTTATCGTCACAATCTTTTTTTAAAAAAATTCATATTATATTCATAAACTCAGGAAATACATCCCTGGACACATGAGGACTTTGAATATGACCAATGTATGATCCTGTAACTACTTGGTATCGGATCGATACCGCAATTTGTGGTATCTAGAGCTGGTTGATATCGGCCGATAAATGCTTTAAAATGTAATATCGGAAATTATCGGTATCTTTTTTTTTTATTTTTTTTATTTTTTTTATTTTATTTTTTATTAAATCAACAAACACAAGATACACTTACAATTAGTGCACCAACCCAAAAAACCTCCCTCCCCCATTTACACTCATTCACACAAAAGGGTTGTTTCTTTCTGTTATTAATATTCTGGTTCCTACATTATATATCAATATATATCAATACAGTCTGCAGGGATACAGTCCGTAAGCACATATGATTGTGCGTGCTGCTGGTCCACTAATAGTACTAACCTTTAACAGTTAATTTTACTCATTTTCATTCATTACTAGTTTCTATGTAACTGTTTTTATATTGTTTTACTTTCTTTTTTTATTCAAGAAAATGTTTTAAATTTATTTATCTTATTTTATTTTATGAATTTTTAAAAAAAGGACCTTATCTCCACCATACCTGGTTGTCCAAATTAGGCATAATAATGTGTTAATTCCACGACTGTATATATCGGTATCTGTAATTAAGAGTTGGACAATATCGGATATCGGCAAAAAAGCCATTATCGGACATCCCTAGTATCATCCAAAACTAATGTAAAGTATCAAAGAAGAGAAGAATAAGTGATTATTAAATTTTAACAGAAGTGTAGATAGAACATGTTGAAACAGAAAATAAGCAGATAAACAGTAAATGTATTAGTAGATATTTTTTTACAGCTTGTCCTTTATAATGTAGATAAATGACACAATGTTACTGCATACATCAGCAGACTAATTAGGAGCCTTTGTTTACTTACTACTAAAAGACAAGTTGTCTAGTATGTTCACTATTTTATTTAAGGACTAAATTGCAATAATAAACCTGTTTAATGTACCCTAGGATTTTTTTTTAAAATAATGCAATTTTTTGTGTTCCCCTTTATTTAAAAAAAAAAGTATCAAAATGCATTTTGGTATCGGGACAACACTAGTCTCTATTGTGCGTACATTGTTTTATTCACCATCTCTTCCTGTGTGTGTGCACGCTCCCTTCCTGGCGACAGTGCGGAGGGCAGCCACGTCTCAGGGCAGAGCAACGGCAGGGACCCTCAGGTGCTGGCCAAAGCGGTGCAGATCCACCACGACACGCTGGCGACCATGTACTTCGCCTGAACGCGCCTATGCAAGCGGAGGCGGAGCGCCCCCAGGTCCTCGCCTTCCAGATGTGACAGCAGCTCGGTACGTGTGCGTTTTTGAGAGGAAAGCGAAAGCCCCTGGTTGAATATTCTCATATGAAACAACTGCTGGTTCATCTTCCAAGCAGGATTCTGCAAAAAAAAAACGGCCGCCTTAGCGTGGATGCTTGAAGCCAGTGTCAGTTTGTTGCCTTACTGTGAATGATTTCTTCTGTAAGCCAGCTGGAGTCGTGTGTGTGTGTGTGAGTGTGTTCTTAAAATCCCAAAGTTTTATACCCTTTTAAACTAAAATCAGTCACCTTTGCAGAAGCAGGGCAAAGTACAGCAGTAACTTGGGCTCTGTGATGAATGTTGCTTGGTAAAGGTGGTGAATTAAAGTGCCTGATCTGACTAGATAGTGGAACTCTGCTGCTGCTGGTGAGAGAATGTTGTCCTCCTTCCCCGAAATGCATGCAACACACTTGAAGGTGCTTACACAGTATATTCCCTGCACCTCAAGTTGCAAAGCATCAATCTTTTACTCCCAATTTGTCACCTCAAAGGCGTGTCCTGGTAAAGAAAATCATGGGCATGTTTTTTTTTGTTGTTTTTTTTAAAGCGTTTTTAATCTTTTCTGACAGAGCTTACTGGACATGTCCCTTCCACTTAGTCCAAAGATGTGGCATATTTAAGTGATAACCTATTTATGTAAGCAGGCATCATGTATTATTCGTACTAGTCGTGTTGGTCTGGTCAGTTTCCAAAGTGCTTCATGCAATACACACTCGGCACTGTTAAGTTAAAACTTGTGTAGTGTGTGCCTTTTTTGTCATGGTGCTGAAAGATCCTCTTCACAAGTTTAATTATGACAATACTGTATGGAGAGATTGTGTGTGTGTATGCCAATAACGAGATATATGCAGAGTTGATCAATATGGCGCTGACAGGACCAAAAGAAGTGCAGGGGGGCATGAAAAGTAGCTAAACACCAACCTCATGTAGTGTTCATTTTACTGCCTGCTTGATGTGTACAAGGTTTGGACAGCAATAACGAAGATGGAGGATGTCTGTGAACTTGTACACTTTTTTTTTTTCTTCCCCTCATCTAACATGAGGTTTACAGTCTCCCCACGGAAATATCCACTGCTGTCATATCACACAATATTACTACTGTCCTTTTTTTTTTTTTTTTCTTCTTCTTCTTCTTCCAGATTTTTAAACGTAAAACTAAAAAGACTGTTTTTGTCTTAACACTTGCCTGGTCTTGATGTAAGCCTTCTTATTTGGTTTTCCTATTTAATTTTTGTAATAAATATACTTTTCAAAAAAAAACCTGTCCTGTTTTAATGACAGTGGCAGACATTGCACTGATACAGTATGATATATGACATAGGGGGAAATTAATTACAGTATAATATATGACATACGGTTAATTTGAAAGCATTAAAAGATTACTACTGTAATTGAATTTTATGAAAGCAAACAAACTCACTTGAACTTAGTTCTTATCAACATGGGTAATTAAGTTACCGTATTTTTCGGAGTATAAGTCGCACTGGCCGAAAATGCATAATAAAGAAGGAAAAAAAACATAAGTCGCACTGGAGTATAAGTCGCATTTTTTGGGGAAATGTATTTGATAAAAGCCAACACCAACAATAAACATTTGAAAGGCAATTTAAAATAAATAAAGAATAGTGAACAACAGGCTGAATAAGTGTGTTATATGAGGCATAAATAACCAACTGAGAACGTGCCTGGTATGTTAACGTAACATATTATGGTAAGAGTCATTCAAATAACTATAACATATAGAACATGCTATACGTTTACCAAACAATCTGTCACTCCTAATCGCTAAATCCCATGAAATCTTATACGTCTAGTCCAGGGGTCGGCAACCCAAAATGTCGAAAGACCCATATAGGACAAAAAAAAAAAAAATCTGTCTGGAGCCGCAAAAAATTAAAAGCCATATAACATACAGATAGTGTGTCATGAGATATAAATTAAATTAATCAAATATAGCTACAAACGAGGCATAATGATGCAATATGTACATATAGCTAGCCTAAATAGCATGTTAGCATCGATTAGCTTGCAGTCATGCAGTGACCAAATATGTCTGATTAGCAAGTCAATAACATCAACAAAACTCACCTTTGTGCACTCATGCACAACGTTAAAAAGTTTGGTGAACAAAATGAGACAGAAAAAGAAGTGGCATAAAACACGTCCTACAAAGTCGGAGAAAGTTATACATGTAAACAAACTAAGGTGAGTTCAAGGACTGCCAAAATTAGTAGGACAAATCGGCGCTCGCCAAATACTCGAGTCACTGAAGCATGTTTAATATAAACAGTGTCATTTATAACAATTAGGGAGGTTTGTGTCATGTTTGTCCTACAGAAACCATATTAAAACAAAATATATTTTTTACCCCTCATCTTATTCCATTTGTCATACATTTTTGAAAAAGGTCCAGAGAGCCACTAGGGCGGCGCTAAAGAGCCGCATGCGGCTCTAGAGCCGCATGCGGCTCTAGAGCCGCGGGTTGCCGACCCCTGGTCTAGTCGCTTACGTGAATGAGCTAAATAATATTTGATATTTTACGCTAATGTGTTAATTTCACACAAGTCGCTCCTGAGTATAAGTCGCACCCCCGGCCAAACTGTGAAAAAAAACTGCGACTTGTAGTCCGAAAAATACGGTATTTGATTAAAATAAGTAATTTATGACTTATGCAGCATTAATAACAAGACCCAATTTCCCTTACTACTTTATTAGTTTTTTTTTTTTTTGTCATTTTAGCTGGTGTGCATTTAAAGCAGGGGTGTCTAACTCATTTTAGATGGGGGGCCACATGGAGAAAAATTTACTCCCAAGTGGGCCGGGGCTGGTAAAATCACGGCACGATAACTTAAAAATAAAGACAACTTCAGATTGTTTTCTTTGTTTAAAAATAGAACAAGCACATTATGAAATTGTACAAATCACAATGTTATTTTTTTTACAATTACCTACTGCGGTTAATAGTATATATACTTTGTCGTTTATATTAATCAGTGAACTCATTGGTGTTAATTTTCAATCTATCAAGATAATTGTATATCAAAATCAAATTACAGGATGTTATTTATGTAGTTTGATAATTTTCCTCTAACATGTGGTTTATTTTATACATATGTAGCATCGTCTACAAAGATACAAAAAATTGCTATTGCGACATCCAGTGGACACATTTAGAACAGCTGTTTCATTCGAAAAATTTAGATACATTTTTATACTTAGCAAACTCATCCCGCGGGCCGGATAAAACCTGTTCGAGGGCCTGATCCGGCCCTCGGGCCTTATGTTTGACACCCCTGATTTAAACAATTGCTGTATAGCAGAGGTGTCAAAGTGGTTTTCACTGAGGGCCACGTCGTGATTATGTTTGGCCCCAGAGGGCTGTTTCTAACAGTCAATACTATTACACCATTTTTTTTTAATGCATTTTATTAGATTTTTTTTTAAAACTAAAATGTAAAAAAAAATATGCTAAGATGCAATAATGTCACCTCAAAATGTAGTGTATATTACTGTAGATGGAAAAACAGTGCTGCTGTTTTTATGGTTAAAAAAAAAAAGGCAGCTCAGTTGCCAGAATTTTACTGTAATATGTACATGTTTTTTTACTGTAAATATAAAAACCTGCAATTTTACAGTAACATTTTTGCACCTGGGCTGCCAGTTTGTTACAGCAAATTTACTGTAGATTTTTCGGTGTATTACTGTAAATGCCAAAACGACACCATTTTATTACAGTAAAAGTACTGTTTTTTTGCTGTAAAAAAAACACGGTAAATTTTACCATGAAATCTATTGCTACTTTTACGTTGCACAATTTGATGGATAACTTGCTTTGAAATCATTAGTATTTATTTCAATTTTTTTAAATGGTTTGAATGTTTGATAATATATTTTTGCATAATTGGACAATATTTAAGTTAACATAATTTGCGATTACATGGGGGACTTTTTTTTTCTTCTCCCAAAATAGAAAGAAAATAGATTATAGTACATTGAATAGCCCAAATCAGGGATGCCCATTACGTCGGGTGAAGGGTGTGTCAGTCCATCGCCAGCCAGGCATTAAAAAAATAGACCTAAAAATGAGTGATCATCAATCTTTTCTAAGACGTCACTTGATTGACATTCACGGCACCCGAGGGTCTTGTGAGATGACGCTGGCTGCTGCCGGATCATTATTAAGAAAAAACGACCGACAGGAAGGCGAGAAACCCTTTTTTATTTCAACAGACTCGTCAAAACTCTAAAACAGACTGCACGGCTCCTGTCTTCACAATAAAAGCGCTGCTTCATCCTGCCTGCGCTAACAAGAGTCTCAGAAAGCTAGCAAGCTACGGAGTTTGCCGCCAATGTATTTCTTGTAAAGCGTATAAAAAGGAGTATGGAAGCTGGACAAATAAGATGGCAAAAAGCAACCACTTTCATGTGGTATTGGACAGAAATGACTTTTTTGGACACTATCATCACTACGGTCTGATTCCAATCAATGCAAGTCATCACAATCAGGTAATACACCAACTTATATTGTCTTCATGAAAGAAAGGAATCTGTGTTAAACATGCTTGTATTATAATTAAACACCCTTAACTTGTTAACACAAACCTCTCTTTCATACATAAATGTATATGAATGAGGTCGATCCCCCTCCACTTGGTTAATTTAAGTATTTCGCCTGCAGAGAAGGTGTGGGCACCTGTTGTAGAATTTCAGACCTTTTGACCTATGTTACTTGTCTATTAAGAATGTCCGCTCATTTTCAATTCTCTTCTATTTTGTGCCATTGAATGGACCAGTTGTGCGACGAAGGTGAATATGGAGTTATGCCAACCTGTCTACAGAATGTTTAGATTTTCCAAATATGACTAAGAGATACAAGGTTGTTTTGGAACAGACAAAACAAAACAATCATGACGCACGAGATAAAAAAACAGTGACGCACAAGAGACATATAAAAAATGGCAGAAGACCGGAACTCGGGGGTGATTTTGGCTTGTGTGTGTCTTGTGTGCTCTGGAGTACATTGTGTCTGCCTGCACGGACCACTTAATTCAACCTGCACTTCTGATAATGGGTAAATAAATTTGTTGTACTAAACTACTTTTGTTGCCTGCTTAAGCTTCGGACAATCCACTACACACCCCTGGCCCAAATAGTCAAAAAGAGAGGACCTAAAACAGAACCATGAGGAACACCACCCCTATGAAGAAGTTGAAGAAATTACTACTGACTGCATCGGAGGTAAACAAGCTAAAGCGACACATTATCTACATAAAAAGATGGGTCAAATGCAGAGAATAATTTCGCCACACCTAGTGTGTGTGACAATCATGGGTACTTTAACTTAACTTAAATCACATTATGGGAAATAACTGCCAAAAAGAGGACTTAAAGGGGTGCCTTGAGGAACGCCTCAGTTATGTAAATCACAGGTTTGGAACCCTGTTTAAAGGCTAAAATGTCAATGCTAGGACCTGCCAATGGGTTAGGTGGTCCAAGTTTCTCGATACAACAGGAGTTTAGTTTAGTTTTACTTTATTCTTCTTCTTCGGTCAATGGTCAACAAAATAAACAAACAGTTGTACATTCATAGATTGAAAAAGAAAATGTTGCAGACCGAAAGGGTTTTGAAGTTGAACACTTATTGCGCCAAACCCTATAAACAATGTCAAGTACAAGATGAACTTCCGAAAATTATGAAATGTCCTTTGTACAACATATAAATACACATTATACACAACATAAAAACAGTTCAATTATATACACAGTAAAGGCACGTGAAATATCTTTGTACACGTGTTAAACCTTTGCACCAATTATATGCTATATACAAACAATTATACTTCCATTATTATTTATATCTAGAGATGTCCGATAATATCGGCTGGCCGATATTATCGGCCGATAAATGCTTTAAAATGTAATATCGGAAATTATCGGTATCGTTTTTTTTATCGGTATCGGGGTTTTTTTTGTGTTTTTTTTTTATTAAATCAACATAAAAAACACAAGATACACTTACAATTAGTGCACCAACCCCAAAAACCTCCCTCCCCCATTTACACTCATTCACACAAAAGGGTTGTTTCCTTCTGTTATTAATATTGTGGTTCCTACATTATTTAAAGATTAAAGATATATCAATATATATCAATACAGTCTGCAAGGGATACAGTCCGTAAGCACACATGATTGTGCGTGCTGCTGGTCCACTAATAGTACTAACCTTTAACAGTTAATTTTACTAATTTTCATTAATTACTAGTTTCTATGTAGCTGATTTTATATTGTTTTACTTTCTTTTTTATTCAAGAAAATGTTTTTAATTTAGTTCTTATTTTATTTTATTAATTTAAAAAAAAAAAGGACCTTATCTTCACCATACCTGGTTGTCCAAATTAGGCATAATAATGTGTTAATTCCACAACTGTATATATCGGTATCGGTAATTAAAGAGTTGGACAATATCGGAATATCGGATATCGGCAAAAAGCCATTATCAGACATCCCTATTTATATCTCACATTTAGTTTGTAATTAACATTGATCATAGTATTAACTACAGTGTTGATTCAAGACTGATCTATTTTTTCAAGACAAAGTGTTTTTTAATTGTGTGAATGGAACTGGAACATTTGAAGGAATCATCCAAGCTGTTCCACAGTTGAACCCCCCCTGACAGAAACACATCTACTTTTTAAGCTCCTTCTTATGTTTCCTTTCTGGAAGACCACTGAACCTCTGAGGTCATAGGGACTCTCCCTGGGTTTGAACCTCTCCTGTAGACACCCAGGCAGCATGTGGTTATGAGCTTTGTTCGTCACAATAGCAGTGTTGAGGTCAACAAGATCGTGCAGTTTTAATGTTTTTAATTGAATAAACAGAGCATTGGTATGGTCATGATAATCCGTATAATTTACAATTCTAATCGCTTTCTTTTGAAGTAAGAATATAGAGTTGATGTTTGATTTGTAATTGTTACCCCAGATTTCAACACAATGATTAAGATATGGGAGTACGAAATAATTATATAACATGTTAAGAGCCTTATGATTTACAGAGTTTTTGATTTTATGTAACATAGCAATATTTTTTGCCAGCTTTGTCTTAAGTATATTTATGTACAGTTTCCAATTTAATTTATCTATATAGATTCCCCAAAATGTTGTTGAATACACCCTTTCTATGTCTTATATGACAGTTATTTTTCCTATTTCCAAAAATTATATATTTTGTTTTATTTAGGTTGATTGATAGTTTATTGGCATCAAACCATTGCTTTAGTATGTGGAGTTCACTCTCTACAGCAGGGGTCACCAATGCGGTGCCCGCGGGCGCCAGGTAGCCCGTAAGGACCAGATGAGTAGCCCGCTGGCCTGTTCTAAAAATAGCTCAAATAGCAGCACTTACCAGTGAGCTGCCTCTATTTTTTTAATTGTATTTATTTACTAGCAAGCTGGTCTCGCTTTGCTCAACATTTTTAATTCTAAGAGAGACAAAACTCAAATAGAATTTGAAAATCCAAGAAAATATTTTAAAGACTTGGTCTTCACTTGTTTAAATAAATTCATTGTTTTTTTTACTTTGCTTCTTGTAACTTTCAGAAAGACAATTTTAGAGAAAAAATACAACCTTAAAAATGATTTTAGGATTTTTAAACACATATACCTTTTTACCTTTTAAATTCCTTCCTCTTCTTTCTTGACAATTTAAATCAATGTTCAAGTACATGTATTTTTTTTATTGTAAAGAATAATGAATACATTTTAATTTAATTCTTCATTTTAGCTTCTGTTTTTTCGACGAAGAATATTTGTGAAATATTTCTTCAAACTTATGATTAAAATTCAAAAAATTATTCTGGCAAATCTAGAAAATCTGTAGAATCAAATTTAAATCTTATTTCAAATTCTTTTGAATTTCTTTAAAAAAAAATTTGTTCTGGAATATATAGAAGAAATAATGATTTGTCTTTGTTAGAAATATAGCTTGGTCCAATTTGTTCTATATTGTAACAAAGTGCAGATTGGATTTTAACCTATTTAAAACATGTCATCAAAATTCTAAAATGAATCTTAATCAGGAAAAATTACTAATGATGTTCCATAAATTCTTTTTTTAAAATTTTTCCAAAAGATTCGAATTAGCTAGTTTTTCTCCTTTTTTTTGGTTGAATTTTGAATTTTAGAGTCGAAATTGAAGAAACTGTTTCAAAATTGAATTGTCTTTTTTTTTCGTGTTTTCTCCTCTTAAACCGTTCAATTAAGTGTAAATATCATTATTATTAATAATAGAGTTAAAGGTAAATTGAGCAAATTGGCTATTTCTGGCAATTTATTTAAGTGTGTATCAAACTGGTAGCCCTTCGCATTAATCAGTACCCAAGAAGTAGCTCTTGGTTTCAAAAAGGCTGGTGACGCCTGCTCTACAGTCTCTAAGAGTTGGCCAAGGTCTTGCCCAGAACAGTACAGACTTATATCATCAGCAAAGAGAATACAGTTTAGTTTCTTTAAAGATTTTACAGATATCATTTATATACAATAAAAACAATTTTGGTCCCAGTACAGAACCTTGAGGCACTCCATGTGCTATAATCTTTTTATCCAAATCTACATTGTTCATATGCACATACTGACCAAGGACTTAAGTGTTTTTAAGAAAATGTTTGTCTCCAAGTTTGGAACTGAACTCTCCGGTGGAAATAAGCCCTCTACAGTATTGACGCGTTTATTTCCAATACGTCCATCTTGATAGGCTATATACACAATAAAACACTGTTTCAAGTCCTTGTGCAAAGTTTTTAATCTCCCAGGTAATCTGAACATGTAACAAACTATTGACCACAAAGTTAAAGAAAGATGAAACTGCCGCCAAACTGGATCGAGATAACTGACCGTGTTGTAGTCACACACTGCCAGCACCTGGTGTACCGCCATAAAAGGCTTTTATTTGTGTAGCGCCTACCACAAACGCAGGAAATGTGTCCAGTTATCAGCTGTGTGCTGTAAAGTCCCTTCACATCACTTTATAACTTCACAGCACAGTTGTGTAATGTCTGTATGTACACAAACAGCATGTGCTTATGAATTTATATTAGATTAGCAAACATAACACTATCTGCTTCCTGTTTCAAGCATCCGCCTTATTTTTCATTGCCTTGGCCCTAACATAAACAGTTATTAAACAGTCGTCCTTGCCTTCTGGGTTGACACTTGTGATTTAGGGCTATATAAATAAACATTGATTGATTGATTGATTGATGTGTTGATTAATCACGCGTCCAGAAATCTGTACGATACGTACTTTTCTTTGAACTTATGTGACTTTTGCAGCACTGAGAATTAGAATAGAAGGAAGCGAAGCACGCGTGTTAAAAAATGACTACTGTACATGTCAAGAATGTGTGAAACAGCTCATATGCTTAACTTGAATTCTGTGCTTAAAGCGGAAATGAGTTAAATTGCCTTTAAACTGCTGAAATGCAATGACAATGATCTCGACTATACAAACCCCGTTTCCATATGAGTTGGGAAATTGTGTTAGATGTAAATATAAACGGAATACAATCATTTGCAAATCATTTTCAACCCATATTCAGTTGAATATGCTACAAAGACAACATATTTTATGTTCAAACTAGAGATGTCCGATAATATCGGTCTGCCGATATTATCGGCCGATAAATGCGTTAAAATGTAATATCGGAAATTATCGGTATCGTTTTTTTTATTATCAGTATCGTTTTTTTATTTTTATTTTTATTTTTTTTATTAAATCCGCATAAAAAACACAAGATACACTTACAATTAGTGCACCAACCCAAAAAACCTCCCTCCCCCATTTACACTCATTCACACAAAAGGGTTGTTTCTTTCTGTTATTAATATTCTGGTTCCTACATTATATATCAATACAGTCTGCAAGGGATACAGTCCGTAAGCACACATGATTGTGCGTGCTGCTGGTCCACTAATAATACTAACCTTTAACAGTTAATTTTACAAATTTTCATTAATTACTAGTTTCTATGTAACTGTTTTTATATTGTTTTTTCTTTTTTATTCAAGAAAATGTTTTTAATTTATTTATCTTATTTTATTTGATTCATTTTTTTTAAAAAGTACCTTATCTTCACCATACCTGGTTGTCCAAATTAGGCATAATAATGTGTTAATTCCACGACTGTATATATCGGTTGGTATCGGTTGATATCGGTATCGGTAATTAAAGAGTTGGACAATATCGGCATATCGGATATCGGCAAAAAGCCATTATCGGACATCCCTAGTTTTTGCAAATCATTAACTTGAGAATTTGATGCCAGCAACACGTGACAAAGAAGTTGAGAAAGGTGGCGATAAATACTGATAAAGTTGAGGAATGCTCATCAAACACTTATTTGGAACATCCCACAGGTGTGCAGGCTAATTGGGAGCAGGTGGGTGCCATGATTGGGTATAAAAACAGCTTCCCAAAAAATGCTCTGTCTTTCACAAGAAGGGATGGGGCGAGGTACACCCCTTTGTCCACAACTGCGTGAGCAAATAGTCAAACCGTTTAAGAACAACGTTTCTCAAAGTGCAATTGCAAGAAATTTAGGGATTTCACCATCTACTGTCCATAATATCATCAAAAGGTTCAGAGAATCTGGAGAAAATCACTCCACGTAAGCGGCAAGGCCGAAAACCAACATTTAATGCCCGTGACCTTCGATCCCTCAGACGGCACTGTATCAAAAACCAACATCAATCTCTAAAGGATATCACCACATAGGCTCAGGAACACTTCAGAAAACCACTGTCACTAAATACAGTTTGTCGCTACATCTGTAAGTGCAAGTTAAAGCTCTACTATGCAAAGCGAAAGCCATTTATCAACAACACCCAGGAACGCCGCTGGCTTCTCTGGGCCCGAGATCATCTAAGATGGACTGATGCAAAGTGTAAAAGTGTTCTGTGGTCTGACGAGTCCACATTTCAAATTGTTTTTGGAAATATTCAACATCGTGTCATCCGGACCAAAGGGGAAGCGAACCATCCAGACTGTTATCGACGCAAAGTTGAAAAGCCAGCATGTGTGATGGTATGGGGGTGCATTAGTGCCCAAGACATGGGTAAATTACACATCTGTGAAGGCACCATTAATGCTGAAAGGTACATACAGGTTTTGGAACAACATATGCTGGCATCTAAGCGCCGTCTTTTTCATGGACGCCCCTGCTTATTTCAGCAAGACAATGCCAAGCCACATTCAGCACGTGTTACAACAGCGTGGCTTCGTAAAAAAAAGAGTGCGGGTACTTTCCTGGCCCGCCTGCAGTCCAGACCTGTCTCCCATCGAAAATGTGTGGCGCATTATGAAGCGTAAAATACGACAGCGGAGACCCCGGACTGTTGAACGACTGAAGCTCTACATAAAAGAAGAATGGGAAAGAATTCCACTTTCAAAGCTTCAACAATGAGTTTCCTCAGTTCCCAATCGTTTACTGAGTGTTGTTAAAAGGAAAGGCCATGTAACACAGTGGTGAACATGCCCTTTCCCAACTACTTTGGCACGTGTTGCAGCCATGAAATTCTAATTATTTGCAAAAAATAAATAAAGTTTATGAGTTTGAACATCAAATATGTTGTCTTTGTAGTGCATTCAATTGAATATGGCTTGAAAAGGATTTGCAAATCATTGTATTCCTTTTATATTTACATCTAACACAATTTCCCAACTCGTATGGAAACGGGGTTTGTACATAAAATAGAAATAGGCAGACTAAACTTTTTTTTTTTTTTAAAACCTCAACAAAATAATATAAAACCATAACCATCACTAAACTGTATAGCTAATATATTAACATATTTCTCTTCTATTTGCATTACAGGAGAACATTGTATTTATAATGTACCCATTTACGGATGTTATTTATAGCCTACTCTTTATCCTATTCTTTATAATTTATGTACATACTATCATTCTTGGGGTGCTCATGATCCAAAGCATACTGTATTTTTCGGAGTATAAGTCGCTCCGGAGTATAAGTCGCAGCGGCCGAAAATGCATAATAAAGAAGGAAAAAAACATAAGTCGCACTGGAGTATAAGTCGCATTTTTTTGGGAAATGTATTTGATAAAACCTAACACCAAGAATAGACATTTGAAAGGCAATTTAAAATTAAAGCTGCAAGCAGCGTTGGTCGGGCCCGAATATTTGGCAGGTGCTAGTCCTAAGTGTCCAAAAACTTTTGTCTACTGTTAGTCCTAAGTGTCCCAATACTTTTGTTGACATCAGCGCAGTGGTACAGTGGTTCTATTAAGGCTCGTAAAATCACAGCAGCATTATCAGCGCAGCGGTTCTTTGAAGGCTCGTAAAATCAAAACCGTAGCGCTTATCCAAACTCTTTGAGTATCCGTCAATCAGAAGGGTTCAATCTCTCTCCTGTAGTAGTTTGAAGCCGAAACGACAAACGCGCTCAGAGGAGATAATGTTTGATGTTTGGTGACCGGTTTTAACAAAAATTTAGTTTTGAAGGAGGGATTGCAAACTTCCTGTTGATTTTTGCTGAAGGGTGTCAATCTATGAAATGTAGGTCTAAGTGAGACCTACATAGAGGTTTTCGTTTCATGTCTCTAAGACGTTCCTACCGGAAGTTACAAGCAGTTTTGTCTGTTTTCTCCTCTGAGGAGCAGTTTTGTCTCTGTTTTATTCAAAAGTTGCGCTAGAGCGCAATTTTGAGTTTTGGGGTTCGTTTTTTTTTTTTAGATCGCAATTTCCACCAGTCCCGATGTGTGTGTGAAAAGTTTGGTGAGTTTTGAAGTATTTTAAGCGGGTCAAATTACAGCTCAAAGAGGCAAAAATGAGTGTTTTTAGTCATTTTTTGTCTCGAAGGGGAAATTGCCAACTTCCTGTTGGTTTTTGCCCGAGGATGTGAAATTATGAAATGTAGGTCTAAGTGAGACCTACATAGAGGTTTTTGTTTCATGTCTCTACGACCTTCCTAGTGGGAGTTACAGGCAGTTTGTTTTTGTTTTTTCCTAGGGGGCGCTAGAGCGCGGTTTGGTTTTTTGACTAAAGTGTTGTGTAAGTTATATGAGGCATAAATAACCAACTGAGAACGTGCCTGGTATGTTAACGTAACATTATGGTAAGAGTCATTCAAATAACTATAACATATAGAACATGCTATACGTTTACCAAACAATCTGTCACTCCTAATCGCTAAATCCCATGAAATCTTATACGTCTAGTCTCTTACGTGAACGAGCTAAATAATATTATTTGATATTTTACGCTAATGTGTTAATAATTTCACACATAAGTCGCTTCTGAGTATAAGTCGCACCCCCGGCCAAACTATGAAAAAAAACTGCGACTTATAGTCGGAAAAATAGGGTAATTCTCAATTCTCCTACACAAAGGTATGGTTGCAGCATTTTATGATTATCACTGTCTTATTGGTTGACTGGAGTCACATGGTGTCGAGCATTATAACTCACGAACAAAAACTCACCATTCAAATCGATTTTTGCAATATTTGGTATAAAAATTGTAATGAACGTTTTCAAAACCGGTTACAAAAGCTCCGAAGTATGATATGCACGTTTTTTTTTTTAATTTTACATTTAAGAGTCAAAAGTACATAGAAAAACAATCCTTGGAGAATCAATACAAAAACATTGTAAAAGATACAAAAATGCAAAGAATCAAGAAATTTAAGAAAAATTGCAAAATAAATTTTTGATAATTAAGAAAATAAATATATTTTTTTACTTTTAAAAGATTTATTCTTAGATATATATATTTTTTAATTGATTATTTTTTTTTAATCTATTTTGAATCAGTATAATTGAGAATTGTGATTGGGATATTTATTTCTTTTTCAACAGCCTAACCAAAACTTATGCTTTTCCTGATTAAGTCCTTCTTCTGTACGAGCAATGCCCTTAGTGTGTAAAGTGTTGTATAAAAGTACAGAATAATACATAACAATAATAATACATAGAAAAACCCTAAAAAATAAGAACTTAATATCAAATATACAGGAAATCAGAAGTTAAAATTTTCAATCATTAAAAGTAAAAAAAAAAGTCCCTTTTGTGTCCGAAGAGTAAGTGTGTGTGTATAGTCAATATTAAAGTTGCACAGCGGTGCTGAACTGGACTTTTATTTGTTGCTGTTTTTACATTGTATGTGCACTACTAAAAAAAAAAATGAAACAAAACGGCAGATAATATCTTACCTTATACACACACCATAATAATACTCCCAAGTTGGGTGTGGCTTCATAGCTTACCAAAGTCCTACTAAAACATTTTGATAGATTTTTGAGCGCCGTGTGTAATGTTCTATATTTTCCAAGGAACATATAACATGTTGGTGTTTACTTGAGTCATATTGCAATCTCCATGTATCTCTTATGTTTGACTGCCATCATATTGCAGTCTACACATATCGCTTGTGTGACTGCCATCATATTGCAGTCTACACATCGCTTGTGTGACTGCCATCATATTGCAGTCTACACCTATCGCTTGTGTGACTGCCATCATATTGCAGTCTACACCTATCTCTTGTGTGACTGCCATCATATTGCAGTCTACACCTAAGAGATAGGTGTAGACTGCAATATGATGGCAGTCACATATCTCTTGTGTGACTGCCATCATATTGCAGTCTACACCTATCTCTTATGTGACTGCAGTCAAACATAAGAGATAAGTGTGTAGACTGCAATATGATGGCAGTCAAACATAAGAGATACATGTGTAGACTGCAATATGATGGCAGTCAAACATAAGAGATACATGTAGACTGCAATATGATGGCAGTCAAACATAAGAGATACATGTGTAGACTGCAATATGATGGCAGTCAAACATAAGAGATACGTGTAGACTGCAATATGATGGCAGTCACATATCTCTTATGTGTGACTGCCATCATATTGCAGTCTACACATGTATCTCTTATGTGACTGCAGTCAAACATAAGAGATACATGTGTAGACTGCAATATGATGGCAGTCAAGAATAAGAGATACATGTGTAGACTGCAATATGATGGCAGTCAAGAATAAGAGATACATGTGTAGACTGCAATATGATGGCAGTCAAACATAAGAGATACATGTGTAGACTGCAATATGATGGCAGTCACATATCTCTTATGTGTGACTGCCATCATATTGCAGTCTACACATGTATCTCTTGTGACTGCAGTCAAAAATAAGAGATACATGTGTAGACTGCAATATGATGGCAGTCAAACATAAGAGATACGTGTAGACTGCAATATGATGGCAGACACAAAAGAGATACGTGTAGACTCCAATATGATGGCAGTCACATATCTCTTATGTGTGACTGCCATCATTTTGCAGTCTACACCTATCTCTTATGTGACTGCAGTCAAACATAAGAGATACATGTGCAGACTGCAATATGATGGCAGTCAAGAATAAGATACATGTGTAGACCTGCAATATGATGGCAGTCAAACATAAGAGATACATGTGTAGACTGCAATATGATGGCAGTCACATATCTCTTATGTGTGACTGCCATCATTTTGCAGTCTACACCTATCTCTTATGTGACTGCAGTCAAACATAAGAGATACATGTGTGGACTGCAATATGATGGCAGTCAAACATAGGAGATACATGTGTAGACTGCAATATGATGGCAGTCACACAAAAGAGATACGTGTAGACTGCAATATGATGGCAGTCACATATCTCTTATGTGTGACTGCCATCATATTGCAATCTACACCTATCTCTTATGTGACTGCAGTCAAACATAAGAGATACATTTGTAGACTGCAATATGATGGCAGTCAAACATAAGAGATACATGTGTAGACTGCAATATGATGACAGTCACACAAAAGAGATACGTGTAGACTGCAATATGATGGCAATAACATATCTCTTATGTGTGACTGCCATCATATTGCAGTCTACACCTATCTCTTATGTGACTGCAGTCAAACATAAGAGATACATGTGTAGACTGCAATATGATGGCAGTCAAACATAAGAGATACATGTGTAGACTGCAATATGATGACAGTCACACAAAAGAGATACGTGTAGACTGCAATATGATGGCAATAACATATCTCTTATGTGTGACTGCCATCATATTGCAGTCTACACCTATCTCTTATGTGCGACTGCCATCTACTGGTCCCACTTATCATTACACCATGTACCAAATAAAATAGCTTTGAAGCCGTTAAGCACAACCACAATTATTCCGTACGTTAGGCGCACCGGGTTATAAGGCGCACTGTCGAGTTTTGAGGAGATGGAAGGGTTTTAAGTGCGCCTTATAGTCCGAAAAATATGGTACATATAAACATTAAAAAAAAAATAAAAAGGATCCGAATCCACAAAAAGCAACAAAGTAAATCTAAAACACAAATTAAATGACAGTTAAAAGTGGATTTCAAAATAAAGCACAATAAAAAGCGACCAGTGAATAAATAAGAGAATAAATAAGCAGTGTCAAAAGCCAGTGAAAGATTTGGGAGCAAGTTTGGACTTCATCCCCACTTCAGGATGTGCATCTTGGCCACCACGTTCTTCAAGCAGCGCTTCATCATGCTCCTGACGGCGGCCGAGGAGAAGTAGAAAATAAAGGGGTCCAGGCAGGCGTTGAGGGTGCTGGACAGCAACGCCACGTTCCGCCACTCCTCGCTCTCAAAGCGCACGAAGCCCACCACGTGGGAGGCGTTGTAGGGCCCGAAGCAGACGGCGAACACGACCAGGGTCCCCAGGGCCAGCCCTATGGCGCGTAGTCGTCTTCGCCGGCTGATGTTGGGCAGGCGAGACAGCACCAGGATGAAGTTGACGTAGCAGAAGCAGCAGATGACGAAGGGGATGCAGAAGAGCACCAAGAACAGCTCCAGGCGGAGAGGAAGGAGAATTCTCAGCTCGGCCTCCGTGAAGTTCATGTAGCAAGTGGGCGGGGGCTCGGCGCCGCCCCACTGGGCGTACGGCATGATGTAGACCACGCTCAGGTTGATGGAGGTCACCGCCCAGAAGACCACGCAGGCCACCACGGCGTAGCGAGGCCGGCGGCACAGGGCGTACCTGAGCGGGTAGACCACGCCCAAGTAGCGCTCCACGCCCACGGCGGTGAGCATCAGGGTGCTGTTGTAGATGGTGACGTAGAAGACGAAGCCGGTGAAGGGGCAGAGGGGGAAGGGCAGCACCCAGGCCATGTTGTCGGAGGCCTCCTTCATCTTGAAGGGCAGGAAGGCCAGGAAGATGAGGTCGGAGATGGTGAGGTTGAGGAGCAGGATGTCTATGGGCGCCGCCCTGGTGCGCACCTTGTGGCAGAAGGTCCAGAAGGCCAGGGCGTTGGCGGGGACCCCCATCAGGAAGGTGAAGATGTAGACCGACAGCAGAAGCTGCAGCATGGCGCTCACTGACACACTGAAGGACACAGCCGTTAGCGTCTAGAGCGCGGGGGTCAAACTCAAAGCCCGGGGGCCGCATTTTATCTGGCCTGCATCATTTTATCTGGCCTGCAAATGTGTGTCAAAGTACTTCATATTTTATCACTAAATGTAATTCATTTTTTAAAATTGTGACAAATATATGTACTGCTTGAAATTTCCAACCTTTTAAACTTTAATAGTATCCATTATTGCAACAAATATTAGTTTATTATCATACTTTCCAAACATTTTTTTGTCTAAATAAAAATACTTAACTTTACAGCAAACTACCCATTAAATTAATTATAAAAAATAAAAAAATTCTGTTCTTTACAGCTTATTACTGTAAATTGAAAAAAACTACGATATTCCAAATGCAAAATTGAATATTATTCATATTTAATCCAAATTTGAAAAAGTGACTAATCATGATTAATCCAAATTCAATTTATTAATCATCATTAATCCACATTCCAAAGTGTGATTGACAACAATTAATCCAAATGCAAAATTTAGTGTTATTATTCATATGTAATCCAAATTTTAAGATTGGCTAATCATGACTAATCCAAATTTAAGTGTGATTAATCCACATTCAAAAAGTGTGATTGACTACGATTAATACAAATGCAAAATGGAAAGTGTTTTTATTCATATTTAATCCAAATTTGAAAAAGTGACTAATTACAATTAATCCAAATTCGAGTGTGATTAATCACGATTAATCCACATTTAAAAGTGTGATTGCCTAAAATGAATCCAAATGCAAAATTGAGTGTTATTATTCATATTTAATCCACATTTGAAAAAGTGGCTAATCATGATTAATCCAAATTCAAGTGATTAATCCACATTCAAAAGTGTGATTTACTATGATTAATCCAAATGCAAAATTGAGTGTTATTATTCATATTTAATCTAAATTTGAAAAAGTGACTAATTACGATTAATCCAAATGCAAAATTGAAAGTGTTATTCATATTTAATCTAAATTTGAAAAAGTGACTATGATTAATCCAAATTCAAGTGTGATTAATCATGATTAATCCACATTCAAAAGTGTGATTGACTACGATTAATCCAAATGCAAAATTGGGTGCTATTATTCATATGTAATCCACATTTTAAAAAGTGACTAATCATGATTAATCCAAATTCAACTGATTAATTATGATTAATCCACATTCAAAAAGTGTAATTGACTACGATTAATACAAATGCAAAATGGAAAGTGTTATTATTCATATTTAATCCAAATTTGCAAAAGTGACTAATTGCGATTAATCCAAATTCGAGTGTGATTAATCATGATTAATCCACATTTAAAAGTGTGATTGCCTAAAATGAATCCAAATGCAAAATTGGGTGTTATTATTCATATGTAATCCACATTTAAAAAAGGGACTAATCATGATTAATCCAAATTCCAAGTGTGATTAATCATGATTAATCCACATTCAAAAGTGTGATTGACTATGCTTAATCCAAATGCAAAATTGAGTGTCATTATTCATATTTAATCCAAATTTGAAAAAGTGACTAATCATGATTAATCCAAATTCAACTGATTAATTACGATTAATCCAAATTCGAGTGTGATTAATCATGATTAATCCACATTTAAAAGTGTGATTGCCTAAAATGAATCCAAATGCAAAATTGGGTGTTATTATTCATATGTAATCCACATTTAAAAAAGGGACTAATCATGATTAATCCAAATTCCAAGTGTGATTAATCATGATTAATCCACATTCAAAAGTGTGATTGACTACGATTAATCCAAATGCAAAATTGAGTGTCATTATTCATATTTAATCCAAATTTGAAAAAGTGACTAATCATGATTAATCCAAATTCAACTGATTAATTATGATTAATCCACATTCCAAAGTGTGGTTGACAACGATTGATCCAAATGCAAAATTTAGTGTTATTATTCATATGTAATCCAAATTTTAAAATTGGCTAATCATGATTAATCCAAATTTAAGTGTGATTAATCCACATTCAAAAAGTGTGATTGACTACGATTAATCCAAATGCAAAATGGAAAGTGTTATTATTCATATTTAATCCAAATTTGAAAAAGTGACTAATTACGATTAATCCAAATTCGAGTGTGATTAATCACGATTAATCCACATTTAAAAGTGTGATTGCCTAAAATGAATCCAAATGCAAAATTGAGTGTTATTATTCATATTTAATCCACATTTGAAAAAGTGGCTAATCATGATTAATCCAAATTCAAGTGATTAATCCACATTCAAAAGTGTGATTTACTATGATTAATCCAAATGCAAAATTGAGTGTTATAATTCATATTTAATCTAAATTTGAAAAAGTGACTAATTACGATTAATCCAAATGCAAAATTGAAAGTGTTATTCATATTTAATCTAAATTTGAAAACGTGACTATGATTAATCCAAATTCAAGTGTGATTAATCATGATTAATCCACATTCAAAAGTGTGATTGACTACGATTAATCCAAATGCAAAATTGGGTGCTATTATTCATATGTAATCCACATTTTTAAAAGTGACTAATCATGATTAATCCAAATTCAACTGATTAATTATGATTAATCCACATTCAAAAAGTGTGATTGACTACGATTAATACAAATGCAAAATGGAAAGTGTTATTATTCATATTTAATCCAAATTTGAAAAAGTGACTAATTACAATTAATCCAAATTCGAGTGTGATTAATAACAATTAATCCACATTTAAAAGTGTGATTGCCTAAAATGAATCCAAATGCAAAATTGAGTGTTATTATTCATATTTAATCCACATTTGAAAAAGTGGCTATTTAATCCACATTTGAAAAAGTGGCTAATCATGATTAATCCAAATTCAAGTGATTAATCCACATTCAAAAGTGTGATTTACTATGATTAATCCAAATGCAAAATTGAGTGTTATTATTCATATTTAATCTAAATTTGAAAAAGTGACTAATTACGATGAATCCAAATGCAAAATTGAAAGTGTTATTCATATTTAATCTAAATTTGAAAAAGTGACTATGATTAATCCAAATTCAAGTGTGATTAATCATGATTAATCCACATTCAAAAGTGTGATTGACTACGATTAATCCAAATGCAAAATTGGGTGCTATTATTCATATGTAATCCACATTTTAAAAAGTGACTAATCATGATTAATCCAAATTCAACTGATTATGATTAATCCACATTCAAAAAGTGTGATTGACTACGATTAATACAAATGCAAAATGGAAAGTGTTATTATTCATATTTAATCCAAATTTGCAAAAGTGACTAATTGCGATTAATCCAAATTCGAGTGTGATTAATCATGATTAATCCACATTTAAGTGTGATTGCCTAAAATGAATCCAAATGCAAAATTGGGTTTTATTATTCATATGTAATCCACATTTAAAAAAGGGACTAATCATGATTAATCCAAATTCCAAGTGTGATTAATCATGATTAATCCACATTCAAAAGTGTGATTGACTATGCTTAATCCAAATGCAAAATTGAGTGTCATTATTCATATTTAATCCAAATTTGAAAAAGTGACTAATCATGATTAATCCAAATTCAACTGATTAATTATGATTAATCCACATTCCAAAGTGTGATTGACAACGATTAATCCAAATGCAAAATTTAGTGTTATTATTCATATGTAATCCAAATTTTAAAATTGGCTAATCATGATTAATCCAAATTTATTATTCATATGTAATCCAAATTTTAAAATTGGCTAATCATGACTAATCCAAATTTAAGTGTGATTAATCCACATTCAAAAAGTGTGATTGACTACGATTAATACAAATGCAAAATGGAAAGTGTTATTATTCATATTTAATCCAAATTTGAAAAAGTGACTAATTACAATTAATCCAAATTCGAGTGTGATTAATCACGAATAATCCACATTTAAAAGTGTGATTGCCTAAAATGAATCCAAATGCAAAATTGAGTGTTATTATTCATATTTAATCCACATTTGAAAAAGTGGCTAATCATGATTAATCCAAATTCAAGTGATTAATCCACATTCAAAAGTGTGATTTACTATGATTAATCCAAATGCAAAATTGAGTGTTATTATTCATATTTAATCTAAATTTGAAAAAGTGACTAATTACGATTAATCCAAATGCAAAATTGAAAGTGTTATTCATATTTAATCTAAATTTGAAAAAGTGACTATGATTAATCCAAATTCAAGTGTGATTAATCATGATTAATCCACATTCAAAAGTGTGATTGACTACGATTAATCCAAATGCAAAATTGGGTGCTATTATTCATATGTAATCCACATTTTAAAAAGTGACTAATCATGATTAATCCAAATTCAACTGATTAATTATGATTAATCCACATTCCGAAGTGTGATTGACAACGATTAATCCAAATGCAAAATTTAGTGTTATTATTCATATGTAATCCAAATTTTAAGATAGGCTAATCATGATTAATCCAAATTCAAGTGGGATTAATCCACATTCAAAAAGTGTGATTGACTACGATTAATACAAATGCAAAATGGAAAGTGTTATTATTCATATTTAATCCAAATTTGCAAAAGTGACTAATTACGATTAATCCAAATTCGAGTGTGATTAATCATGATTAATCCACATTTAAAAGTGTGATTGCCTAAAATGAATCCAAATGCAAAATTGGGTGTTATTATTCATATGTAATCCACATTTAAAAAAGGGACTAATCATGATTAATCCAAATTCCAAGTGTGATTAATCATGATTAATCCACATTCAAAAGTGTGATTGACTATGCTTAATCCAAATGCAAAATTGAGTGCCATTATTCATATTTAATCCAAATTTGAAAAAGTGACTAATCATGATTAATCCAAATTCAACTGATTAATTATGATTAATCCACATTCCAAAGTGTGATTGACAACGATTAATCCAAATGCAAAATTTAGTGTTATTCATATGTAATCCAAATTTTAAAATTGGCTAATCATGATTAATCCAAATTTAAGTGTGATTAATCCACATTCAAAAGTGTGATTGACTACGATTAATCTAAATGCAAAATGGAAAGTGTTATTATTCATATTTAATCCAAATTTGAAAAAGTGACTAATGACGATTAATCCAAATTCGAATGGGATTAATCACGATTAATCCACATTTAAAAGTGTGATTGCCTAAAATGAATCCAAATGCAAAATTGGGTGTTATTATTCATATGTAATCCATATTTAAAAAAGTGACTAATCATGATTAATCCAAATTCCTAGTGTAATTAATCATGATTAATCCACATTCAAAAGTGTGATTGACTACGATTAATCCAAATGCAAGATTGAGTGTCATTATTCATATTTAATCCTAATTTGAAAAAGTGACTAATCATAATTAATCCAAATTCGACTGATTAATTATGATTAATCCACATTCCAAAGTGTGATTGACAACGATTAATCCAAATGCAAAATTTAGTGTTATTATTCATATGTAATCCAAATTTTAAGATTGGCTAATCATGATTAATCCAAATTTAAGTGTGATTAATCCACATTCAAAAAGTGTGATTGACTACGATTAATCCAAATGCAAAATGGAAAGTGTTGTTATTCATATTTAATCCAAATTTGCAAAAGTGACTAATTACGATTAATCCAAATCCGAGTGTGATTAATCATGATTAATCCACATTTAAAAGTGTGATTGCCTAAAATGAATCCAAATGCAAAATTGGGTGTTATTATTCATATGTAATCCACATTTAAAAAAGGGACTAATCATGATTAATCCAAATTCCAAGTGTGATTAATCATGATTAATCCACATTCAAAAGTGTGATTGACTATGCTTAATCCAAATGCAAAATTGAGTGTCATTATTCATATTTAATCCAAATTTGAAAAAGTGACTAATCATGATTAATCCAAATTCAACTGATTAATTATGATTAATCCACATTCAAAAAGTGTGATTGACTACGATTAATCCAAATGCAAAATGGAAAGTGTTATTCATATTTCATCCAAATTTGAAAAAGTGACTAATTACGATTAATCCAAATCCGAGTGTGATTAATCATGATTAATCCACATTTAAAAGTGTGATTGCCTAAAATGAATCCAAATGCAAAATTGGGTGTTATTATTCATATGTAATCCACATTTAAAAAAGGGAGTAATCATGATTAATCCAAATTCTAAGTGTGATTAATCCACATTCAAAAGTGTGATTGACTATGAATCCAAATGCAAAATTGAGTGTTATTATTCATATTTAATCCACATTTGAAAAAGTGGCTAATCATGATTAATCCAAATTGAAGTGATTAATCCACATTCAAAAGTGTGATTTACTATGATTAATCCAAATGCAAAATTGAGTGTTATTATTCATATTTAATCTAAATTTGAAAAAGTGACTAATTACGATTAATCCAAATGCAAAATTGAAAGTGTTATTCATATTTAATCTAAATTTGAAAAAGTGACTGATTAATCCAAATTCAAGTGTGATTAATCATGATTAATCCACATTCAAAAGTGTGATTGACTACGATTAATCCAAATGCAAAATTGGGTGCTATTATTCATATGTAATCCACATTTTAAAAAGTGACTAATCATGATTAATCCAAACTCAAGTGTGATTAATCCAAACTCAAGTGTGATTAAGCATGATTAGTCCACATTCAAAAGTGTGATCGACCACAATTAATCCAAATGCAAAATGTAGTGTTATTATTCATATTTAATCCAAAATTGAAAATTTACTAATTATGATTAATCCAAATTCAAGTGTGATTAATCCACATTCAAAAGTGTGACTATGATTAATCCAAATGCCAAATTGAAAGTGTTATTATTCATATTTAATCCAAACTTGAAAAGGTGACTAATTACGATTAATCCAAATTCAAGTGTGATTAATCATGATTAATCCACATTCAAAAGTGTGATTGACTACGATTAATCAAATGCAAAATTGAGAGTTTTATTATTCATATTTAATCTTAATTTGAAAAAGTAGGTAATCATGATTAATCCAAAATTCAAGTGTGATTAATCATGGTTAGTCTACATTCAAAAGTGTGATTGACTACGATTAATCCAAATGCAAAACTGAGTTATTACTCATATTCAATCCAAATTTGAAAACGTTACTAATTATGATTAATCCAAATTCAACTGATTAATCATGATTAATCCACATCCCAAAGTGCGATTGACTACGATTAATCCAAATGCAAAATTTTGTGTTATTATTCATATGTAATCCAAATTTGAAAATTGGCTAATCATGATTTATCCAAATTCAAGTGTGATTAATTATGATTAATCCACATTCAAAAGTGTGATTGACTACGATTAATCCAAATGCAAAATTGAAAGTGTTATTCATATTTAATCCAAATTTGAAAAAGTGACTAATTACGATTAATCCAAATTCAAGTGTGATTAATCATGATTAGTCCACATTCAGAAGTGTGATTAATCTGATCAAAAAAACAAAAAAAAAACATTTTATAGCACGAGTTAGACTACAAAATTTAGTACTGTAGTGTACACAAGACCATATACAGGATTAGGATTAGGGCTACAGTTTGAGGCCCCCTTCATTTTTCACACTTTTTTATTTATATGCAACTTTTATACCTTTTTAATCAAACTTGAAACTTTAATTTGATGCATGTTTTGAACCAAAACGGGGAAAAATCGTAATTAGTTATTTTCTTTTTGTGAAAAAAACATTTGAACATAATTAAAACATCACCTGGGACCCAGTATGAGTGCCAGTGCATTACCACTGCTCTGTTATTTTATTTTTTTTATCAGTGATGGAGCAGGAAGGGGCTGTGAATACCTTTTTAGAAGCGCCCTCATTGACATTTTACATGGCACTTTGAAAAAAAATCTGTTTCAGAAGCTATTTTTTTTTCAAATTCCATCCCTCCATTTCTTACTGCTTCATTGCTAAAAACAATAAGCAAGGGGGCAAATACTGCATATAAAGTCCAATAAAATAATAGTTGTAAACATCAGGCCTACCTGACCAGCGTCAAAAGTCAGACATATGTCTCTCCATCGCTCTGCGGCGCTTCTTCCGTCCCTCAGACTGCAGGTGTCATTACATCCCAGACTGCAGGTGTCATTATATCCAGTCCCAGCCTTCACGCTCCGGAAGTTTAATAAAGCTTCTGGACACGAATGTGCTTTCTCCGCCCGCTCTGCAAACACCGTCACCTCGCAACCGCCCGTAAGATCACATTGCTATCATGTGGAAATGTACGCTAATCACTCGCCGGGTCAAAGGTGACGAGGAAAGCGTGGAAAAGGTGATGCTTCATGTCGGTGGCTTTGGATGCAAGCGAGGGGGCGGAGCTACAATACGGCTATTGGGGAAGTCCCGCCCACGGCAAAAGAGGGTGAACTGTCAGTGATACACATATTCTGTATCTACATAATAGGGCTGTCAAACAATAAAATATCTAATTGTGATTAATCACATTTTGTCCCTACTTTACTCAGGAATAATCGCGACAAATCGCAGATTTTTAAAAAATCTTTAATAAGTGTACTTTTAAGTGCACAATTAAAATAGCTAATTGTGATTAATCGCATTTTGTCCTTACTTAACTCAGAAATAATCACGACTAATCACAGATTTTGTTTAATTTTTTTATATTTAATAAGTGTACAATTAAAATATGTAATTGTGATTAATCACATTTTGTCCCTACTTATCTCATAAACAATCGCGACTAATCGCAGATTTTTTTTAATATTTAATGAGTGTACTTTTAAGTGCACAATTAAAATAGCTAATTGTGATTAATCGCATTTTGTCCTTACTTAACTCAGAAATAATCACGACTAATCGCAGATTTTGTTTAATTTTTTTTACATTTAATAAGTGTACTTTTAAGTGTACAATTAAAGTATCTAATTGTGATTAATCACATTTTGTCCCTATTTATCTCATAAATAATCGCGACTAATCGCAGATTTTTATTTTTTTATCTTTAATGAGTGTACTTTTAAGTGCACAATTAAAATAGCTAATTGTGATTAATCGCATTTTGTCCCTACTTAACTCATAAATAATCTTTAATAAGTGTACTTTTAAGTGTAAAATCTAAATATCTAATTGTGATTAATTGCATTTTGTCCCTACTTAACTCAAATCGCAGATATTTTAAAAAAATGTTTGGTTTCCTTTCAAGTGTACAATTAAAATATGTAATTGTGATTAATCGCATTTTGTCCCTACTTAACTCAGAAATAATCACGACTAATCGCAGATTTTTTTATCTTTAATAATTGTACTTTTAAGTGTACAATTAAAATAGCTAATTGTGATTAATTGCATTTTGTCTCTACTTAACTCAGAAATAATCGCGACTAATCTCAGATTTTAAAAAAAATCTTTAATAAGTGTACTTTTAAGTGTAAAATTAAAATATCTAATTGTGAATAGCATTTTGTCCCTACTTAAGTCAGAAATAATCGCAGATTTTAATTTTTTATCTTTAATAAGTGTACTTTTAAATGTACAATTAAAATAGCTAATTGTGATTAATCGCATTTTGTCCCTAATTAACTCAGAAATAATTGCAACTAATTGCATATTTTTATTATTTTTTATTATTTAATAAGTGTACTTTTAAGTGTACAATTAAAATATGTAATTGTGATTAATCGCATTTTGTCCCTACTTAACTCATAAATAATCGCGACTAATCGCAGATTTTTAAAAAATCTTTAATAAGTGTACTTTTAAGTGCACAATTAAAATAGCTAATTGTGATTAATCGCATTTTGTCCTTACTTAACTCAGAGATAATCACGACTAATCACAGATTTTGTTGAATTTTTTTATATTTAATAAGTGTACAATTAAAATATGTAATTGTGATTAATCACATTTTGTCCCTACTTATCTCATAAACAATCGCGACTAATCGCAGATTTTTTTTAATCTTTAATGAGTGTACTTTTAAGTGCACAATTAAAATAGCTAATTGTGATTAATCGCATTTTGTCCTTACTTAACTCAGAAATAATCACGACTAATCGCAGATTTTGTTTAATTTTTTTATATTTAATAAGTGTACTTTTAAGTGTACAATTAAAGTATCTAATTGTGATTAATCACATTTTGTCCCTACTTATCTCATAAATAATCGCGACTAATCGCAGATTTTTATTTTTTTATCTTTAATGAGTGTACTTTTAAGTGCACAATTAAAATAGCTAATTGTGATTAATCGCATTTTGTCCCTACTTAACTCATAAATAATCTTTAATAATTGTACTTTTAAGTGTAAAATCTAAATATCTAATTGTGATTAATTGCATTTTGTCCCTACTTAACTCAAATCGCAGATATTTTAAAAAAATGTTTGGTTTACTTTCAAGTGTACAATTAAAATATGTAATTGTGATTAATCGCATTTTGTCCCTACTTAACTCAGAAATAATCACGACTAATCGCAGATTTTTTTTTATCTTTAATAATTGTACTTTTAAGTGTACAATTAAAATAGCTAATTGTGATTAACTGCATTTTGTCTCTACTTAACTCAGAAATAATCGCGACTAATCTCAGATTTTAAAAAAAATCTTTAATAAGTGTACTTTTAAGTGTAAAATTAAAATATCTAATTGTGAATAGCATTTTGTCCCTACTTAAGTCAGAAATAATCGCAGATTTTTATTTTTTATCTTTAATAAGTGTACTTTTAAATGTACAATTAAAATAGCTAATTGTGATTAATCGCATTTTGCCCCTAATTAACTCAGAAATAATTGCAACTAATCGCATATTTTTATTATTTTTTATTATTTAATAAGTGTACTTTTAAGTGTACAATTAAAATATCTAATTGTGATTAATCGCATTTTGTCCCTACTTAACTCATAAATAATTGCGACTAATCGCAGATTTAAAAAAAAAATCTTTAACAAATTTACTTAAGTGTAAAATTAAAATATCTAATTGTGATTAATTGCATTTTGTCCCTACTTGACTCAGAAATAATCACAGATTTTTTTTAAAAATCTTTAATAAGTGTATTTTTAAGTGTACAATTACAATATCTAGTTGTGATTAATCACATTTTGTCCCTACTTAACTCGAAAATAATCGCAGATTTTTTATTTTTTTTAAATCTTTGATAAGTGTACTTTTAAGTGTAAAATTTAAGTATCTAATTGTGATTAATCGCATTTTGTCCCTCATAAATAATCGCGACTAATCGCAGTTTTTTTTTTTTTTAAATAATCTTTAATAAGTGTACTTTTAAGTGTAAAATTAAATTAGCTAATTCTATCAACATATGACAGGACAATTTGTTGGCTTTATGCAAATGTTTATTTAAAGTTCTGCTTTTTTACACAGCTCAACACAAAAAGGACACAAAACACTTTTACAGACACACACATGCATATGTACATACTAGGGCTGTCAAACGATTAAGGTACGTAATCGCGATTAATCGCAGATAGATGATAGTTTTTTTCATCTTTAATAAGTGCACTTTAGATGGATCATTTTCAAGTTGTTGACACTATCAACATGTGACAGAGCAATTTGTTTGCTCTATGCAAATGTTTGTTAAAAGTTCTTCTTTTTTAAACAGCTCAACACAAAATAAACACAAAACACTTTTACACACACATGCTCGGGCTGTTAAAAGATTCAATTATTTAATCGTGATTATTCACATTTTTCCCCTACTTAACTATCTACTTAACGCATAATTAGTTGTGGTTAGTAGCAGTCAGAAACACTTTTTAAAATCTTTAATAAGTGTACTTTAAAGGGATCATTTTCAAGTTGTTGAAACTACACTCTTAAAATGAATGTGTTGGAAATAACACAATTTGTGTTGTTTTTTTTACACATCTCAATGTCCAGAGGGGGACAACTCAATTTTTGTTCATTTTAACACATTAACTTTGTTACTTATATTAACAAAGTAAATGTGTAGGTTTTAGTAACAAATGTTTGTGTTACTTACTCACAATCAACACATTTCTGTGTATATTGGCAACATGTTTGTGTGTCTGTGCATGCTATGCTATATATAAAAAAAACCAATTGAAATTGAATTGGCATTTAATTCAATAATTCCTTCTATTCATTACATTTACTTTTACCATTTACACAAGTCACAACATTTAGGAAATAAGTCTGTAACTTGTTAGCAAGTGCAATACCTTATAATTGTTCAACAACCATTCTAAGTTACGGTTTGGTAATTAACATGGGCAGCTATTGCATCATAGCTTATAGATGTTCAGCAAACATCTTAAGTTACGATTTGGTAATTAACATTAAGATTAAAGATTAAAGTACCAATGATTGTCACGAGCATTGATTGCATCATACCTTATAGCTGTACAGCCTACCGTTCTAAGATACGGTTTGGTAATCAACACGAGCGGCGATTGCATTATACCTTATAGCTGTTGTGCAAGAAACCAAGTTATATGACTCTGAGTCATACGTTGGCCTATGTCATGTGAAATTAATTTGGCGTATTCGGCTACAAAATTGTCCAAAAAGAACATGGGCGCCGATAGCGTCGTACCTTAATAGCTTTTTCAGCCAACCCTTTTAAGTTACGGTTCTGTAGTTAACATGGGCGCCGATTGCGTCGTATCTTAATAGCTGTTCAGCCAACCCTTTTAAGTTACGGTTCTATAGTTAACATGGGCGCCGATTGCGTCGTACCTTAACTTTTTCAGCCAACCCTTTTAAGTTACGGTTCTGTAGTTAACATGGGCGCCGATTGCATCGTACCTTAATAGCTTTTTCAGCCAACCCTTTTAAGTTATGGTTCTGTAGTTAACATGGGCGCAGATTGCGTCGTACCTTAATAGCTTTTTCAGCCAACCCTTTTAATTAACGGTTCTGTAGTTAACATGGGCGTCGATTGCGTCGTACCTTAATAGCTTTTTAAGCCAACCCTTTTAATTAACGGTTCTGTAGTTAACATGGGCGTCGATTGCGTCGTACCTTAATAGCTTTTTCAGCCAACCCTTTTAATTTACGGTTCTGTAGTTAACATGGGCGCCGATTGCGTCGTACCTTAATAGCTTTTTAAGCCAACCCTTTTAATTAACGGTTCTGTAGTTAACATGGGCGTCGATTGCGTCGTACCTTTATAGCTTTTTCAGCCAACCCTTTTAATTTACGGTTCTGTAGTTAACATGGGCGCCGATTGCGTCGTATCTTAATAGCTTTTTCAGCCAACCCTTTTCTTTCTTTCTTTTCTTTCTTTAGTTTATTTCGAACATGAACACACTTACATCTTAATACGTCACACAATTTCATATCATTTCATTTTACATCATGCCCGAAAAGGAGTAGGAAGAAGCAAAGCTTATTTAATCCTACCCCTTTCCCACTTCAAAGCGTTTACAGTGATATAGAATCATTTACTGACCTTCTTATATAATAAAATAACATCTATGAATTAGTATACACAACAGTTTTATAATATGTAATTAATTAATTCAGTCATTATTAACATACTGAGATGAAGAATATCTTATTTTTAATAAGGTTAGAAGTATTTCTCATAATTCTTCTTTGTACTTTGTAAGCACTATTATTTTGAACAACCTCTTAAACTGGATCATATCAGTACAATTTTTAACTTCTTTACTTAGTCCATTCCATAATTTGATTCCACATACTGATATGCTAAAAGTTTTAAGTGTTGTACGTGCATATAAATGTTTTAAATTATTTTTTCCTCTAAGGTTATATTTCTCCTCTTTAGTTAAGAAGAATTGTTGTACATTCTTTGGTAGCAGGTTATATACTGCTTTGTACATCATTTTAGCTGTTTGCAATTTTACCAAATCACCAAACTTTAATATTTTTGACTTAATAAATAAAGGGTTTGTATGTTCTCTATATCCAACATTTAAGTTTTTAGTCTTTTAAGTTACGGTTCTGTAGTTAACATGGTCACAGATTGCGTCGTACCTTAAAAACTGTTCAGCCAACCCTTTTAAGTTACGGTTGCGTTATACCTTATAGCTGTTGCGCAAGAAACCAAGTTATATGACTGAGTCATACGTTGGCCTATGTCATGTTATATGAATTTGGCGTATTCGGCTGCAAAATTGTCCAAAAAGAAGTTCACGTGCAAGTTTAACGACAAGACAAAGAGTCAAAGCAGCACTTGTCTGATATTGCTATAGTGCTATCTCCAAATTGTCTCCACTCGCTTTACATTGGGAAGGCCAATGGTTGCAGAAAGTACAAAGTCATTTAATACACTTTTAAGAAGAACCAAATGTTGAAACCGTGAGTCAGGATGGTGTGTGGAAAAGCTAAATGCCTGTGTCAGTCTCCCAGATAATAAACATGTTAAAGCACCAGTTTAAAACAAAGTTCTGCTAAACAGTGACATTGCATACCGGATTTGCCATTGAATGGTGATTTTGATTGGCTATCCAAAAAGTCTCTGACAGTAAAGAAGACTGACTAACAAAAGCCTTGGACTTTGAAAATTTGCGAGTTGTTTGATCATTCAAACTAATTGGTTTGAGAAACAGCGAAACACAACCTGATTAAATGTAAAACTAGAAAGAGCTGAATACTTAATGAATTATCTGTAATAAGTGGAAAAGTACGGACAGTCCATGCGTACTCCCGGCAACACTAGGTTCTTTTGGCTCAGCTCTTCTTTTGATTCCCAATTTTTTGGTCAAATAAATGCATAATTTAGGAATACAGGTTTTATCTAATATTTTGTATTTATTTGGCCTTTTTTATACAATCATCATGAAACCAATTACTACAAAAAAAGACCCATCTCAGTGAGACAAAAAGGCCCAATATGATATTTCTAGACCAGGGGTCACCAACCTTTTT
Source organism: Entelurus aequoreus (assembly GCF_033978785.1). Taxonomy (NCBI): domain Eukaryota; kingdom Metazoa; phylum Chordata; class Actinopteri; order Syngnathiformes; family Syngnathidae; genus Entelurus; species Entelurus aequoreus. The sequence goes on along the minus strand of NC_084750.1, from coordinate 17,750,540 downwards.
GAAAGCAAGAGCTACTTCTTGGGTACTGATTAATGCGAATGGCTACCATTTTGATACACACTTAAATAAATTGCCAGAAATAGCCAATTTGCTCAATTTACCTTTAACTCTATGTTATTATTAATAATTAATGATATTTACACTTAATTGAACAGTTTAAAAGAAGAAAAAACACGAAAAAAATGACAATTAAATTTTGAAACATAGTTTATCTTCAATTTCGAATCTTTCAAATTCTAAATTAAACCGAAAAAAAGAAGACAAAAACTTAAAAAAAATAATTTATGGAACATCATTAGTAACTTTTCCTGTTTAAGATTAATTTTAGAATTTTGATGACATGTTTTAAATAGGTTAAAATCCAATCTACACTTTGTTAGAATATTTAACAAATTGGACCAAGCTATATTTCTAACAAAGACAAATCATTATTTCTTCTAGATTTTCCAGAACAAAAATTTTAAAATAAATTCAAAAGACTTTGAAATAAGATTTAAATTTGATTCTACAGATTTTTTAGTTTTGCCAGAATAATTTTTTTGAATTTTAATCATAATAAGTGTAAAGAAATATTTCACAAATATTCTTCGTCGAAAAAACAGAGGCAAAAATGAAGAATTAAATTACAATTTATTTATTATTCTTTACAATAAAAAAAAATACATTTACTTGAACATTGATTTAAATTGTCAGGAAAGAAGAGGAAGGAATTTAAAAGGTAAAAAGGTATATGTGTTTAAAAATCCTAAAATCATTTTTAAGGTTGTATTTTTTCTCTAAATTTGTCTTACTGAAAGTTATAAGAAGCAAAGTAAAAAAAATAATGAATTTATTTAAACAAGTGAAGACCAAGTCTTTAAAATATTTTCTTGGATTTTCAAATTCTATTTGAGTTTTGTCTCTCTTAGAATTAAAAATGTCGGGCAAAGCGAGACCAGCTTGCTAGTAAATAAATAAAATTTAAAAAATAGAGGCAGCTCACTGGTAAGTGCTGCTATTTGAGCTATTTTTAGAACAGGCGGGCGGGCTACTCATCTGGTCCTTACGGGCTACCTGGTGCCCGCGGGCACCGCATTGGTGACCCCTGTTCTAGACCATTTACAGTGAAACAACAAATCATCATAGAACGTAAAACACTATAAAATGTGCTAAATTCTAAGCTAACCCAGCTGAGAAAACGCCTTGTTCACTTTACAGCGTGAACGGCTCCCGTCGTTGACTACAAAGAGCCTACTCCAAAAGCCGGATCGTTGGCAAACGTGCCAGCGCTCGTGCTAATAGGCAAAAACATACTTGTGAAAATACCCAGACTGTGTTGCTATTTGCGGCCCGCTACCAATTTGTATTACGTTACTGTTAAAAAAAGAACAAAAATACATAAAAAAGTGGAATAAAAGAGCAAGCAGGTAAAATGTAACTACAAAATGTTGCAATATTGACACTTCTAACACACAGATATCACTGCTCAAAAATCAATAATGAATCAAAATAAATGTTGTGAATTATTGACCTATTCCAGGCTCCAAATACTTCACATTTAAAAATTCACTTTTAAATATTTTTTGGCCAAAATATTGCATATTTGGAGTGTTTGCCATCAAAAACTAATTTTTCTTTGACAAAAAGGGCATTTAAAAAAAAAAAAAAACATGAAATATATTAATAAGGTATCATCGGCGGATAGATCTGAAGTAGAAAGTAAAAAAAAAGAAAAAAGTATGACTTTTATGAGTGGGGGGGCCTTTTGGATTATGAATTATTGATCCAACTACGTCACATAAAATATTCCACTTTGTCCATTTTTTGGAGTGAAATATTGCAGATTTCTTTGTTTTTGCCACAAAAATCTGGGTTTTGACAAAAAGGGCATAAACATAAAAAGAAAAAAATATATATTGACAGATAGATCATAGACTGAAAGTTGATCTACACCAGGGGTCACCAACGCGGTGCCCGCGGGCACCAGGTAGCCCGTAAGGACCAGATGAGTAGCCCGCTGGCCTGTTCTAAAAATAGCTCAAATAGCAGCACTTACCAGTGAGCTGCCTCTATTTTTAATTGTATTTATTTACTAGCAAGCTGGTCTCGCTTTGCCCGACATTTTTAATTCTAAGAGAGACAAAACTCAAATAGAATTTGAAAATCCAAGAAAATATTTTAAAGACTTGGTCTTCACTTGTTTAAATAAATTCATAATTTGTTTTACTTTGCTTCTTATAACTTTCAGAAAGACAATTTTAGAGAAAAAATACAACCTTAAAAATGATTTTAGGATTTTTAATGACACATACATTTTTACCTTTTAAATTCCTTCCTCTTCTTTCCTGACATTTAAATCAATGTTCAGGTAAATTTATTTTTTTTATTGTAAAGAATAATAAATACATTTTAATTTAATTCTTCATTTTAGCTTCTGTTTTTTCGACGAAGAATATTTGTAAAATATTTCTTCAAACTTATTATGATTCAAATTCAAAACAATTATTCTGGCAAATCTAGAAAATCTGTAGAATCAAATTTAAATCTTATTTCAAAGTCTTTTGAATTTCTTTTAAAATTGTTGTTCTGGAAAATCTAGAAGAAATAATGATTTGTCTTTGTTAGAAATATAGCTTGGTCCAATTTGTTATATATTCTAACAAAGTGTAGATTGGATTTTAACCTATTTAAAACATGTCATCAAAATTCTAAAATTAATCTTAATCAGGAAAAATTACTAATGATGTTCTATAAATTATTGTATTAATTTTTTCAAAAAGATTCGAATTAGCTAGTTTTTCTCTTTTTTTCGGTTTAATTTTGAATTTTAAAGAGTTGAAATTGAAGATAAACTATGTTTCAAAATGTTATTGTCATTTTTTTCGTGTTTTCTCCTCTTTTAAACCGTTCAATTAAGTGTAAATATCATTAATTATTAATAATAACATAGAGTTAAAGGTCAATTGAGCAAATTGGCTATTTCTGGCAATTTATTTAAGTGTGTATCAAACTGGTAGCCCTTCGCATTAATCAGTACCCAAGAAGTAGCTCTTGGTTTCAAAAAGGTTGGTGACCCCTGATCTAGAGATTTAAGTGTTGAATGAAAAAATAAACATTTTATATATGACTTATTTTTTTAATTTTTATGACTGACATCCGTCCAGATCCCTGGTACCAAACTTGATGGGAGCCCTAAAGGTAAAAAATTTGTATATATATAATATATATATATATATATATAATATATTAGGGCTGTGAATCTTTGGGTGTCCCACGATTCGATTCAATATCGATTCTTGGGGTCACGATTCGATTCAAAATTGATTTTTTTTTTTCAATTTAAGACTATTCTTGATTCAAAAACGATATTTTCCCGATTCCAAAGGATTATCTATTCATTCAATACATAGATTTCAGCAGGATCTACCCCAGTCTGCTGACATGCAAGCAGTAGTAGATTTTTGTAAAAAGCTTTTATAATTGTAAAGGACAATGTTTTATCAACTGATTGCAATAATGTAAATTTGTTTTGACTATTAAATGAACCAAAAATATGACTTATTTTATCTTTGTGAAAATATTGGACACAGTGTGTTGTCAAGATGCGATGCAAGTGTAAGCCACTGTGACACTATTGTTCTTTTTTTATAAATGTCTAATGATAATGTCAATGAGGGATTTTTATTCACTGCTATGTTGAAATTGTAACTAATATTGATACTGTTGTTGATAATATTCATTTTTGTTTCACTACTTTTGGTTTGTTCTGTGTCGTGTTTGTGTCTCCTCAATTGCTCTGTTTATTGCAGTTCTGAGTGTTGCTGGGTCGGGTTTGGTTTTGGAATTGGATTGCATTGTTATGGTATTGCTGTGTATTGTTTTGTTGGATTGATTAATTAAAAAAATAAAAATAAAATATTTATATTCTTTTAAATATTCGAATTCGAATCGATTTTTCCCCACACCCCTAATATGTATATATATATATATATATATATATATATATATATCACACTAGTAACGATTTGATACCATACTTTGACCGATATCTGGATCGACCCCATCCTGCAAAATAGTAAGATTAATGGAGTTGGTTCTTTTGGCTCGGCTCCCTAAGAAGAGCCGACTCTTTTGACTCCCAAGTGGCTTCATATTTTTTTGCCAAATAAATGTATAATTTAGGAATAGAAGTTTTATTCAATATTTTGTATTTATTTGGCCTTTTTTATACAATCATCATGAAACCAATTGGTACAAAAAAAGACCCATCTCAGTGAGACAAAAAGGCCCAATATGATATTTCTAGACCAGGGGTGTCCAAACTTTTTCCACTGAGGGCCGCACACTGAAAAATTAAAGCATGTGGGGGCCATTTTGATATTTATATAGGCATTTTTTAAATTTATTTTACCTTTAGGGGTCCCGGGGACCATAAAGGGTCTCAGTCATTAAAATGTAAAAAAAATAAGTCAGATTATTATTATTTTTTAATTATTTAACGCTTACAGTAAATCTCTATATCAACTTCAAGTTGATATAAAGTAATACAAATTAAAAAAAATGTTTTATGGCTTTTCTGTCAAAAACAACTTAGTTTTTTTTATAGCAAAACTGAAATATGCAGTATTTAGTAATTAGAGCCCTAAAAGATCAATAATGCAGGACACCATTGATTTGAATTCTTTCATATTTTTGAGTAATCACAGTGAAAAGATAAATAAAAAATCACTAAATATATTTGGGATCCAAAAGGTGCCCCACTCATAAAGTGATAGATTTTTATTAGGTTTTTCTTTAACTTTCAACACTTAAGTTACGAGATCAACTTCAGATATATCTGTCCATTTTATGCTGGAACTATTATTTTTTTTGTTTTATGCGCTTTTGTCAAAGAAAACTTTGATGTTTTTATATGGCTACTACACGATATATGCAATATTTACCACATAAAACAATTTAAAGTGAAATATTTGAAGTAATTGGAGCCCTGAAAATAATTCATTATAACATGGATTTTTTTGTCATCATTTTTTTTTTTTGAAGCAATGGCAAAAAAAGAAAAATGAAGAAATCAATCAATCAATCAATGTTTATTTATATAGCCCTAAATCACAAGTGTCTCAAAGGGCTAAAGAAAAGACCATAGAGAAAAAAAACAGCCTGCATGGCAGCTTTTGTGTCAACATTGCAACTTTTTCTCGTTAGATTTCACATCATTCCACTTTTTTTAATGTTCTTTTTTATTTTTACAATAGTATTTCCAGAATGTGTGGCGGGCCGGTAAACAATTAGCTGCGGGTCGCAAATGGCCCCCCCGGGCCGCACTTTGGACACCCCTGTTCTAGACCATTTACAGCAGGGGTGTCCAAAGTGCGGCCCGCAGGTCATTTTTTAACGGCCCCATGGCAGATTTTAAAAATACGATTGAAAAAAAATACAAAACATTAAAAGTGGTATTTAAAGAGCAAACAGGTGAAATGTAACAAGAAAATGTTGCAATGTTTACTCTAATCACACAAAGCTGCCATGTAGGCTGTTTCTTTCTTTAAAAAATAATAATGAATCAAAATCAATGTCATTATGAATTATTGACCTATTCAAGGCTCCAATTACGTCACATTAAATATTTTGAGATTTTTTGGGGAAATGTTGCATATTTTGTGTTTGCCATGTAAAAAAACGAGCTGTTTTTTTTAAAGAAGGGCCTAAAACGAACAAAAAAAAACATAAACAACAATAAAACTTATAATTGACAGATAGATCTGAAGTTGATCTTGAGATTATTGTTAAAGGAAACAGTAAAAAAAATAAAAAATATATAATTTATTTTTTAACACTTTAATGAGTAGGACCCTTTCAATTTTAGTGTGATTAGTTTTTAAGTGTCATTGCTCAAAAAATAATAATGAATTAAAATCAATGGTGTTATGAGTTATTGTTATGAGTTATTGACCTTTTTAAGGATCCAATTATTATCTAATCTCAAATATCCCACTTAAAAATGTTATTGGGTGAAAATATTGCATATTTTGTGTTTCTTTTCATTAAAAAAAGGGTTTTCTTTGACAAAAAGAACATACAATTTAAATCTTTAAAAAATGTTATATTGACAGATAGACAGAGATTTAAAAACTTGAATAATAACACAAATAATAATACTGAATAATGACACATTTTTTATATTTTTTGGACCTAAACCCTTTGAGGTCCCCGGGATCAAGCCTGAGCGGAAGCCTAAATGTGTATTTTTTTATACATATATTGTATTGGTTTTTAAAATAAAAAATATCAAAATGGCCCCTGGTAGCGTTGATTTTTCAATGTGCGGCCCTCAGAGGAAAAAGTTTAGACTAGAGATGATGTTCGAAACCGGTTCTCCCGGTTGTTCGATAAGAAAAGAACCGTTCGATAAGAAAAGAACCGATTCCATGGACTCGAATCCCTTTTTGAGAACCGGTTCCCGTTATCGAGGCCACTATAGTAAAGAAAAATAGTTGGTTCTTTATTCGAATCCCTGGGAACGAATCCCGTCCCACAAGAAATGCCCTGTGGAGCAAGCAGCAAAAATAATGGACCGGAATGGCTATTCACCTATAGTGATCACAGAGACAGGTTGTTTTTGTGTTACTGTATATATTTGTTTTTCTGAAAAATCCCACTTAATATACTTTGGGTAACAACAGTCAATATGTATTTATTTTATTTTTTTAGGGGGTTAACAGTCAATATTTATTTATTTATTTTAAAGTGAGCTTTTGTTAAACCGAATATTGTGTTTTTTTTCCATATACAACAACCTATCTGGATTTGATAACAGAATCGATAAGGAATCGGTTCGATAAGATGATTCGATAATGGGCTCGAACTCGATAATTTCTTATCAAACATCATCCCTAGTTTAGACACCCCTGATTTACAGTGAAACAACAAATCATTATAGAACGTAATGTGCTAAATTAGAAGCTAACCCAGCAGGGAAAACGTCTTGTTCACTTTACAGAGTCGGCTCCCGTCGTTGACTACAAAGAGCCGACTCTAAAAGCCGGATCGTTGGCAAACGTCCCAGCGCTCATGCTAATAGGCAGCTCAACCTAGCAGAAAACAGGAAACGCACTAAGAAAAATCGTCTTTAAAGGACTACAACTTTGCTCAAATAGCTATTTAACACACCGGAAGAGGACCCCGTCTAAGTCCCGCTGTTGTGGACGCGTCGGCGCCGTGCAGGAGCGCCAACAAGCGCAGCGTCGGTCGGTTTTGTCGCCCGGTCGTCGAGTCGTCGTGGAGCGGCGGCGTCCATCTTAGCTCCCCCGTGGATCTCTGCGCGCCTCCTCACGTGTCCCGGCCTGTCTGCCTCACATGACCCGCGTGTTTGTCCCCGTGATCACAGCCTCCATCTCCGTGGGTCCGTGTCGTTGACGTCGCTCCTTCCCGCCAGAGAGAGAGAGTCTTCATGGAGATGCTGGAGCAGCAGCAGAGTGTGGACAGCTCGGCGAGGTGAGCAAGCTCTTGTCCGCTTCCTGCTCGGCCATTGAGGCCTCCTTTTTTCTTTTTTGGACTTAGCTTTGGAGTCTTTACAAAGGCTCTTCTTTATGTTTTAAGCTGGTTGACCCGGTTACTTTTTAATCGCGTTGCAGGTTTGTTTAGCGCCTACCAGGTTGTATGAACCCCGTTGTGCAATTCTGGTCTCATATCCGAGTAAAGGTGAGACTATTTTGTTAGTCTTTTCTGCTAGTTTTCGTAGCATTAAGGTCATTTTACAAAAACGTGACTATTACAGCCGGTGACCAAAAATTAACTTAGCATTTAGTCGATAAATAACTGCATTCCGTTGCTATGTTGAATCTTTACATTTAACGTAATGTATATTTTAGTACTTATTTGCAATGTTTCTTTAGTGTTCTTTTGCAATGCAGCCAAACGAACACTAGATGGCGACTCACTTCAACGCCTTGTGTTGGCCGACATTTGTATGTACGGTGGCCTATAAGGCGAGCTTTTTAAAAAAAAAATTTTTTAATTTCGAACAAAATATCGACATATTTTTGTTTTCTCTTTACAACCGAAAGAGAGTATAAATAATCCGAGTTTATCTAAGCCTAACAATTTGTAAGATTTGTTCACTTGCTGTTTTCCCTTTATAACACTATTTAAATCAATGAGTAATAAATACAGGATGTTTACGTTTTTTTCAATGGTCGTTATCGATAATAAGTGATATTTTGATGACTTATGGAAACTATGGACCAGGAGGAAAATAAATTAAATGTTAACATTTGTATTTGAAATGCAATCTGGTTATAATCCCCATAGCTATAAAGGCAGAAAGGAAAAACAGCCATGGAAAACACTCAAAAAATGTAAATACAATTTTAAAATGACAATGAATACTTAACAGTAATTTCCTGAGAGGTGTAAAAATAAGGAATAAATAAATAAATGATAAATGGGTTATACTTGTATAGCGCTTTTCTACCTTCAAGGTACTCAAAGCGCTTTGACAGTATTTCCACATTTACCCATTCACACACACATTCACACACTGATGGCGGAATATGTCAGAAAAGCTTGATAAAGCGTAACAAAATAGTGCAATGTGTGGATTTGTGTTCTCATATCCGAGTAAACGTCAGACTGTTTTCTTAGTCTTTTCTGCTAGTTTTCGTAGCATTAAGGTCATTTTACAAAAACGTGACTATTACAGCCGGTGACCAAAAATTAACTTAGCATTTAGTCCATAAATAACTGCATTCCGTTGCTATGTTGAATCTTTACATTTAACGTAATGTATATTTTAGTACTTATTTGCAATGTTTCTTTAGTGTTCTTTTGCAATGCAGCCAAACGAACACTAGATGGCGACTCACTTCAACGCCTTGTGTTGGCCGACATTTGTATGTACGGTGGCCTATAAGGCGAGGTTTTTTTTAAATGTTTTTTTTAATTTCGAACAAAATATCGACATATTTTTGTTTTCTCTTTACAACCGAAAGAGAGTATAAATAATCCGAGTTTATCTAAGCCTAACAATTTGTAAGATTTGTTCACTTGCTGTTTTCCCTTTATAACACTATTTAAATCAATGAGTAATAAATACAGGATGTTTACGTTTTTTTCAATGGTCGATATCGATAATAAGTGATATTTTGATGACTTATGGAAAGTATGGACCAGGAGGAAAATAAATTAAATGTTAACATTTGTATTTGAAATGCAATCTGGTTATAATCCCCATAGCTATAAAGGCAGAAAGGAAAAACAGCCATGGAAAACACTCAAAAAATGTAAATACAATTTTAAAATGACAATGAATACTTATCAGTAATTTCCTGAGAGGTGTAAAAATAAGGAATAAATGATAAATGGGTTATACTTGTATAGCGCTTTTCTACCTTCAAGGTACTCAAAGCGCTTTGACAGTATTTCCACATTTACCCATTCACACACACATTCACACACTGATGGCGGAATATGTCAGAAAAGCTTGATAAAGCGTAAGAAAATAGTGCAATGTGTGGATTTGTGTTCTCATATCCGAGTAAACGTGAGACTATTTTCTTAGTCTTTTCTGCTAGTTTTCGTAGCATTAAGGTAATTTTACAAAAACTTGACTATTACAGCCGGTGACCAAAAATTTACCTAGCATTTAGTCGGTAAATAACTGCATTCCGTTGCTATGTTAAATCTTTACATTCAACTTAATGTATATTTGAGTACTTATTTGCAATGTTTCTTTAGTGTTCTTTTGCAATGCAGCCAAGCGAACACTAGATGGCGACTCACTTCAACGCCTTGTGTTGGCCGACATTTGTATGTACGGTGGCCTATAAGGCGAGCTTTTTTTTTTAATGTTTTTTTTTCATTTCGAACAAAATATCGACATATTTTTGTTTTCTCTTTACAACCGAAAGAGAGTATAAATAATCCAAGTTTATCTAAACCTAAAAATTTGTAAGATTTGTTCACTTGCTGTTTTCCCTTTGTAACACTATTTAAATCAATGAGTAATATATATAAAATGTTTGCGTTTTTTTCAATGATCGATATTGATAATAAGTGATATTTTGATGACTTATGGAAACTATGGACCAGGAGAAAAATAAATTAAATGTTAACATTTGTATTTGAAATGTAATCTGGTTATAATCCCCATAGCTATAAAGGCAGAAAGGAAAAGAAAAACAGCCATGGAAAACACTCAAAAAATGTAAATACAATTTTAAAATGACAATGAATACTTAACAGTAATTTCCTGAGAGGTGTAAAAATAAGGAATAAATAAATAAATGATAAATGGGTTGTACTTGTATAGCGCTTTTCTACCTTCAAGGTACTCAAAGCGCTTTGACAGTATTTCCACATTTACCCATTCACACACACATTCACACACTGATGGCGGAATATGTCAGAAAAGCTTGATAAAGCGTAACAAAATAGTGCAATGTGTGGATTTGTGTTCTCATATCAGAGTAAACGTGAGACTATTTTCTTAGTCTTTTCTGCTAGTTTTCGTAGCATTAAGGTCATTTTACAAAAACGTGACTATTACAGCCAGTGACCAAAAATTAACCTAGCATTTAGTCGATAAATAACTGCATTCCGTTGCTATGTTGAATCTTTACATTTAACGTAATGTATATTTTAGTACTTATTTGCAATGTTTCTTTAGTGTTCTTTTGCAATGCAGCCAAACGAACACTAGATGGCGACTCACTTCAACGCCTTGTGTTGGCCGACATTTGTATGTACGGTGGCCTATAAGGCGAGCTTTTTTTTTTAATGTTTTTTTTTATTTCGAACAAAATATCGACATATTTTTGTTTTCTCTTTACAACCGAAAGAGAGTATAAATAATCCAAGTTTATCTAAGCCTAACAATTTGTAAGATTTGTTCACTTGCTGTTTGCCCTTTATAACACTATTTAAATCAATGAGTAATAAATACAAGATGTTTACGTTTTTTTTATTGGTCGATACCGATAATAACTGATATTTTTATGACTTATGGAAACTATGGACCAGGAGAAAAATATATTAAATGTTAACATTTGTATTTGAAATGTAATCTGATTATAATCCCCTCAACTGTAAAGGCAGAAAGGAAATGGAACAGCCATGGAAAATAATCAATCAATGTAAACACATTTCTAAAATGACAATAAATACTTAACAATAATAACCTGAGAGGTGTAAAAATAAGGAATATGTCAGAAAAGCTTGACAAAGCGTAACAAAATAGTGCAATGTGTGGATTTGTGTTCTCATATCCGAGTAAACGTGAGACTATTTGCTTAGTCTTTTCTGCTAGTTTTCGTAGCATTAAGGTCATTTTACAAAAACTTGACTATTACAGCCGGTGACCAAAAATTTACCTAGCATTTAGTCGGTAAATAACTGCATTCCGTTGCTATGTTAAATCTTTACATTCAACTTAATGTATATTTGAGTACTTATTTGCAATGTTTCTTTAGTGTTCTTTTGCAATGCAGCCAAGCGAACACTAGATGGCGACTCACTTCAACGCCTTGTGTTGGCCGACATTTGTATGTACGGTGGCCTATAAGGCGAGCTTTTTTTTTTAATGTTTTTTTTTTATTTCGAACAAAATATCGACATATTTTTGTTTTCTCTTTACAACCGAAAGAGAGTATAAATAATCCGAGTTTATCTAAACCTAAAAATTTGTAAGATTTGTTCACTTGCTGTTTTCCCTTTGTAACACTATTTAAATCAATGAGTAATATATATAAAATGTTTGGGTTTTTTTCAATGATCGATATCGATAATAAGTGATATTTTGATGACTTATGGAAAGTATGGACCAGGAGAAAAATAAATTAAATGTTAACATTTGTATTTGAAATGCAATCTGGTTATAATCCCCATAGCTATAAAGGCAGAAAGGAAAAACAGCCATGGAAAACACTCAAAAAATGTAAATACAATTTTAAAATGACAATGAATACTTAACAGTAATTTCCTGAGAGGTGTAAAAATAAGGAATAAATAAATAAATGATAAATGGGTTATACTTGTATAGCGCTTTTCTACCTTCAAGGTACTCAAAGCGCTTTGACAGTATTTCCACATTTACCCATTCACACACACATTCACACACTGATGGCGGAATATGTCAGAAAAGCTTGATAAAGCGTAACAAAATAGTGCAATGTGTGGATTTGTGTTCTCATATCCGAGTAAACGTGAGACTGTTTTCTTAGTCTTTTCTGCTAGTTTTCGTAGCATTAAGGTCATTTTACAAAAACGTGACTATTACAGCCGGTGACCAAAAATTAACCTAGCATTTAGTCGATAAATAACTGCATTCCGTTGCTATGTTGAATCTTTACATTTAACGTAATGTATATTTTAGTACTTATTTGCAATGTTTCTTTAGTGTTCTTTTGCAATGCAGCCAAGCGAACACTAGATGGCGACTCACTTCAACGCCTTGTGTTGGCCGACATTTGTATGTACGGTGGCCTATAAGGCGAGCTTTTTTTTTTAATGTTTTTTTTTATTTCGAACAAAATATCGACATATTTTTGTTTTCTCTTTACAACCGAAAGAGAGTATAAATAATCCGAGTTTATCTAAGCCTAAAAATTTGTAAGATTTGTTCACTTGCTGTTTTCCCTTTGTAACACTATTTAAATCAATGAGTAATATATACAAGATGTTTGCGTTTTTTTCAATGATCGATATCGATAATAAGTGATATTTTGATGACTTATGGAAAGTATGGACCAGGAGAAAAAAAAATTAAATGTTAACATTTGTATTTGAAATGTAATCTGGTTATAATCCCCATAGCTATAAAGGCAGAAAGGAAAGGAAAAACAGCCATGGAAAACACTCAAAAAATGTAAATACAATTTTAAAATGACAATGAATACTTAACAGTAATTTCCTGAGAGGTGTAAAAATAAGGAATAAATAAATAAATGATAAATGGGTTTTACTTGTATATCGCTTTTCTACCTTCAAGGTACTCGAAGCACTTTGACAGTATTTCCACATTTACCCATTCACACACACATTCACACACTGATGGCGGAATATGTCAGAAAAGCTTGATAAAGCGTAACAAAATAGTGCAATGTGTGGATTTGTGTTCTCATATCCGAGTAAACGTGAGACTGTTTTCTTAGTCTTTTCTGCTAGTTTTCGTAGCATTAAGGTCATTTTACAAAAACGTGACTATTACAGCCGGTGACCAAAAATTAACCTAGCATTTAGTCGATAAATAACTGCATTCTGTTGCTATGTTGAATCTTTACATTTAACGTAATGTATATTTTAGTACTTATTTGCAATGTTTCTTTAGTGTTCTTTTGCAATGCAGCCAAACGAACACTAGATGGCGACTCACTTCAACGCCTTGTGTTGGCCGACATTTGTATGTACGGTGGCCTATAAGGCGAGCTTTTTTTTTTTAATGTTTTTTTTTATTTCGAACAAAATATCGACATATTTTTGTTTTCTCTTTACAACTGGAAGAGAGTATAAATAATCCAAGTTTATCTAAGCCTAACAATTTGTAAGATTTGTTCACTTGCTGTTTGCCCTTTATAACACTATTTAAATCAATGAGTAATAAATACAAGATGTTTACGGTTTTTTTATTGGTCGATACCGATAATAACTGATATTTTTATGACTTATGGAAACTATGGACCAGGAGAAAAATATATTAAATGTTAACATTTGTATTTGAAATGTAATCTGATTATAATCCCCTCAACTGTAAAGGCAGAAAGGAAATGGAACAGCCATGGAAAATAATCAATCAATATAAACACATTTCTAAAATGACAATAAATACTTAACAATAATAACCTGAGAGGTGTAAAAATAAGGAATATGTAAGAAAAGCTTGACAAAGCGTAACAAAATAGTGCAATGTGAGGATTTGTGTTCTCATATCCGAGTAAACGTGAGACTATTTTCTTAGTCTTTTCTGCTAGTTTTCGTAGCATTAAGGTCATTTTACAAAAACTTGACTACTACAGCCGGTGACCAAAAATTAACCTAGCATTTAGTCGGTAAATAACTGCATTCCGTTGCTATGTTAAATCTTTACATTTAAGTTATTGTATATTTGAGTACTTATTTACAATGTTTCTTTAGTGTTCTTTTGCAATGCAGCCAAGCGAACACTAGATGGCGACTCACTTCAACGCCTTGCGTTGGCCGACGTTTTTATGTACGGTGGCCTATAAGACGAGCTTTTTTAATGTTTTTTTTATTTCGAACAAAATTAGTATCCAAATATTTCCGTTTTCTCTTTACAACCGAAAGAGAGTATAAATAATCCGAGTTCATGCAAGCCTAACAATTTGTAAGATGTGTTCACTTGCTGTTTTCCCTTTATAACACTATTTAAATAAATGATTAATAAATACAAGATGTATACGTTTGTTATATTGGTCAATATCAATAATAACTGATATTTTTATGACTCATGGAAACTATGGACCAGGAGAAAAATATATTAAATGTTAACATTTGTATTTGAAATGTAATCTGATTATTATCCCCTCAGCTTTAAAGGCAGAAAGGAAATGGAACAGCCATGGAAAATAATCAATAAATGTAAATACAATTTTAAAATGACAATGAATACTTAAAAATAATTTCCTGAGCGGTGTAAAAATAAGGAATATAAAGTGTAACAAAATAGTGCAATGTGTGAAAATGTAAACATAGAGAAACTTGAGAAGAACCTTTTTTTTTACAGGTTTACTGCCAGGACGCTACGTGGTCTGTTTGACATTTAATTGTGTCTGTTATTTCATGTAAATGGGTTTATGTTATGCAGTAATTATGTAAAATATTATTGGACCAAATTATTATTTTAAAGTAGCACACTTGTTATATTTAGATTTGTATTTTATTCATACAGTCCTGCGCTTTAGTTCCTAGCAGTTGTTTCCGTGCATGGGAAAAGGGAATGAACAAGGTTTGAAAAGAAAAGAGGAGTGCGGCCAAAGACTACAGTCCGTTTGGAAAAAAATCCCCCAAAAACCGCCTTACTCTCGAGGTGACTTTTCCGGTTTAATCCACAATTTCTCCACTCTCGGCAGCACTCGTTTTTACTTTCTCTTCTCACTAAAATCAACAGGGAGACATCAAGATGTCACAACCAAAATGATAATTGATACTGTTACGCGATTGGCTGTTTAGCTTGTCCCTCTCATTGCTCACTGGTCACTTCCCTGCATGAATGCATTTTTTATTGATATCAATTATGTCTATCGCTATATACAGTATATCGATATCGTTTTATTGGCCCATCCCTCACATGTTAATCAGGATTCTTCTTCCTTGTAGTTTGTAAACACTTTGAGTTTGAACAGTTTCTTAAACTGGATTATTTTAGCACTTTGAGTTATTTACTTAATCCATTCCATAATTGAATTCTACATACTGATATGTTAAAGGTTTTAAGTGTTATACGTGCTTACACTTTGCATTTGTTTTGAAATACGTAAGAGGAGAATATTAAATCTTTTTGAACATGTTTTGGTAAATGTGGCAGCAAAATACCTCGTTAGCAGCATTCTACCGTTGTATTTGTTTGATGGTGTTTGCGTAGTTTAGGGTTTGGAGCGTTTGGACGTAGTTCCACGTTTCCCCCTGTCAGCCACCTGGAAATAACCAAATAATTTTGATGTTGCAGTCACGACAAACGGGATAACGACGAGGTGGTGCAGTTACAGGAAGGTAAGAACTTGTGTTTCTATCTTATCAATATACAGTATTATGGAAATTATTTTTTGTTTGTTAATTCTATTTTTTTTAAAAACAACACACTCCATTTTTTCAAGCCACTTTATTATGCTATAGCAAGCAAAATTTAACACTTTTTATTATTATTATGGGCTTCCATCGCTGAACTGCACTAGAATTTGAATTCCCTATTTGTAGTTCAGTCAGTAGAATAGAATAGAATGGAGTTTATTGTCATTATATTTGCATATAACGAGATTAAGGACTCCAATTTAAGGGGCAGTAGTTGAAACAGATATGGAATAAAAATGAATCACATAAGTAATAAAGATAAAAAATAAGAATTGAAATAAACAGACTACTATCCAATAAAAACAATAAGCAATCCTGTACAATATACAAAAAACTGTACAATATACAGAACAAAACAAGAGTACTGGAGTAATAAAGTAATGACAATCAGTGTCGGACGTATTGCACTCGAAGGGTAATATTGCACAGTAGGATATTGGGGTAGGACATTGTATAGGGGTGAATCATTTATTATAAGTTTGAGTTCAGGATGGTGACAATAATTGTATAAAATATTATTAAAGTATTGTTTATACAACTGTCTGTTGCAGGACTAAATATCATGTTACTCAATCTCAGATTAAAAAGATAACGTGTAAGCAATCAAAAAGTTTTTGTATTATTTTAACGCTATTTTTATTAACGTTTTCATGGGGTTTCAGTAAGATACTGCACTAGATTTCTGATTTTCAGTATTGGTTACATAACTGTGTGTTATGGGACTAAACAGAACTTTTTAAAAACTCATAGTAAAAAAAAAAAAAAAAGTGTAATCAATCATAAAATAATTTATATTCATTTAACCCTAGTTTTATTATTATTATGATCCAGTGGTGAACGGTATTGAAATTTTGATTTCCAGTATATTTCCATAACCGTTTGTTGATCGTGGATGAAAAAAAAGTTTATTTTTCAGCTTCTCTAATATCATAAAGTGCAGTTCTACTATTAAAGAGCTTAAAAAAATAACAGGGCAGTCAGAAGTAGGGTTGTACGGTATACCGGTACTAGTATAGTACCGCGATACTAATGAATCATAAATGGTAATATACCGCCTCTAAAAAACGGTTCCCCCTTCTGTTCTTTTTTTTAACGGGCGTGACGGCGCATCATAGTCACGCCGTGACATTGCTGGTTTTACGAGCAGAGGAGCATGTTCGGCAGCGCACAATCACGGAGTACTTTACAAGCAGACACAGTGTGTAGACAAAAAAGGGAGAATGGACGCATTTTGGCCTACGATATAACACTAAAACGCCCTAAGTAAGAGAGGGTTTAAAACAGTGTTAAAGCTACTTCTAAATCACTAATTCTCGTTTCCATGGTGACAAATAAAGTGAGTTTCTTACAAGTATCATTATCACTTCAGGACAAGGAATAGCTGAACATGCTTCACTACACATCGTGGGAGGATACAATAGCTCACCGGCGTCACAATGTAAACAAATGCTATGTGTGGATCTACACCTGACATCCACTGTAACGATACCAAGTACAAGAGCGTATCTAGTCGATACTATTATGATTACACAAAATAGTCTTTTTTTAAATTCATATTATGTTTATAAACTCAGGAAATACGTCCCCGGACACATGAGGACTTAAATTATGACCATTGTAAGACAAGCTCCAGCACCCCCCGCGACCCCGAACGGGACAAGCGGTAGAAAATGGATGGAAGACCTCACCGTTGTAAGATCTATAAGAAGTATTTGGTATCTGATCGATACCCAAATTTGTGGTATCATCCAAAACTAATGTAAAGTATCAAAGAAGAGAAGAATAAGTGATTATTACATTTTAACAGAAGTGTAGATAGAACATGTTAAAACAGAAAATAAGCAGATATTAACAGTAAATGAACAAGTGGATTAATAATAAATTTTCTACCTCTCTTCCTTAATAATGTTGACAAAATAATAGGTGTATAAATGACACAATATGTTACTGCATATGTCAGCAGACTAATTAGGAGTCTGTTTGTTTACTTACTACTAAAAGACAAGTTGTCTAGTATGTTCACTATTTTATTTAAGGACAAAATTGCAATAACAAACATATGTTTCATGTACTGTAAGATTGTTTGTTAAAATAAAGCCATTTTTTTGTGGTCCCCTTTATTTAGAAAAGTATCTAAATTAGGGCGGCAACTAACGATTAAGTTGATAATCGATTAATCTGTCGATTATTACTTCGATTAATCGATTAATAATCGGATAAAGGAGACAAACTACATTTCTATCCTTTCCAGTATTTTATTGGGGAAAAAACAGGATACTGGCACCATACTTATTTCGATTATTGTTTCTCAGTTGTTTGTACATGTTGCAGTTTATAAATAAAGGTTTATAAAAAAATAATTGCCTCTGCACGTAGCATAGATCCAACGAATCGATGACTAAATTAATCGGCAACTATTTTTATAATCGATTTTAATCGATTAGTTGTTGCAGCCCTAATCGAAATACACTTTGGTACCGGTACCAAAATATTGGTATCGGGACAACCCGAGTCAGAAGTGAACACCAATTTTATTATTTTTATTGAGACGCATATTGGGGTTAAATGCTACTCCCTGTGGACGTGTATGTTGCAGGAGAAGCCGAGGAGCAGTCAGCAGGCAGCATCCCTGGTGTCCCACAGGCTTCTTTCACCGACCACAATGTCCAGTACCAGTTCCGCACAGAAAATAGCGGCGGACAGGTAAGCATCTAAAAACCTACATGGTTCAATTTAACCAAAAATATGTTGAAAGAGGGCTATAGATATTTAAAAAAAACAAACAAATTGTTTGATGCGATCATCATTTGACATCATCTGGCCCCTTTTTAGGTGACGTATCGCGTAGTTCAGTTGGCGGACGACAGCGTTGACGCGTCAGCCGACGGCACCGGGGCCGTTAGCGTCGTCTCTACCGCCGCCTTTGCAGGAGCGCCACAAACTGTGACACAGGTGGGCGACGCAAACAAGTCAGTCAGTACTAAGCATCAATTACACACAAAATCAGGGACAGCCGCAGAGTCCTGTAAGAGCCAATACTCGATATGTGGCAAAATAAAGTTCATTTGCACATTTTTGCGGGTTGCGGAAAAAACAAGACACTGTAAAAGCCTGCATTGTGCTGCTGCGTCAAGGAGCTAAAGCATCGAACACTATATTGATTAGTTATGAGTAGGGATAGGTGTCGTCTAGGGATGTCCGATAATATCGGCCGATAAATGCTTTAAAATGTAATATCGGAAATTATCGGTATCGGTTTCTAAAAGTAAAATGTATGACGTTTTAAAACGCCGCTGTGTGCACGGACGTAGGGAGAGGTACAGAGTGCCGATAAACCTTAAAGGCATTTCCTTTGCGTGCGTGCCGTCCGAGTCACATAATATCTACCGGCTGTTCTCATCACGAATTAATGCAAGGCATACTTGGTCAACAGCCATTCAGGTCACACTGAGGGTGGCCGTATAAACAAGTTTAACACTGTTACAAATATGCGCCACACTGTGAACCCACGGCAAACACATTTCGGGAGAACATCCGCACCGTAACACAACAAAACAAATACCCAGAATCCCTTGCAGTACTAACTCTTCCGGGACGCTATAATATAAACCCCCCCAGCCACCCCAACCCCGCCCACCTCAACCTCCTCATGGTCTCTCTCAGGGAGAGCATGTCCCAAATTCCAAGCTGCTGTTTGGATAGATAGATAGTACTAGAGATGTCCGATAATATCGGCCTGCCGATATTATCGGCCGATATATGCGTTAAAATGTAATATCGGAAATTATCGGTATCGTTTTTTTTATTATCAGTATCGTGTTTTTTTTTGGTTTTTTTTGTTGTTGTTTTTTTTAATTAAATCCACATAAAAAACACAAGATACACTTACAATTAGTTCACCAACCCAAAAAACCTCCCTCCCCCATTTACACTCATTCACACAAAAGGGTTGTTTCTTTCTGTTATTAATATTCTGGTTCCTACATTATATATCAATATATATCAATACAGTCTGCAAGGGATACAGTCCGTAAGCACACATGATTGTGCGTGCTGCTGGTCCACTAATAGTACTAACCTTTAACAGTTAATTTTACAAATTTTCATTAATTACTAGTTTCTATGTAACTATTATTATATTGTTTTACTTTCTTTTTTATTCAAGAAAATGTTTTTAATTTATTTATCTTATTTTACTAATTTTTTTAAAAAGTACCTTATCTTCACCATACCTGGTTGTCCAAATTAGGCATAACAATGTGTTAATTCCACGACTGCATATATCGGTTGATATCGGTATCGGTTGATATCGGTATCGGTAATTAAAGAGTTGGACAATATCGGAATATCGGATATCGGCAAAAAGCCATTATCGGACATCCCTAGATAGTACTTTATTGATTCCTTCCCTCAGGAAAATTTAAATTCCAGCAGCAGTGTACAGAATTGAGATCGAATTTAAAAAGTAAATAATGGGGGTATAAATGGGAACAGAATAGAAAAATATTACAATAAGAATAAAAATAAAAAGCAACAATGAGAATAAAAATATAACAGTAAAATAAGAATATAACAAGAGAAACTAGGCAGTAGTGACCACGTTATGAAAAAGTATTGCACTGTTATTGTTTTGAGGCATGTTAAAAAAAAATAACGCACTTTGTGACTTCAATAATAAATATGGCAGTGCCATGTTGGCATTTTTTTTCCATAACTTGAGTTGATTTATTTTGGAAAACCTTGTTACATTGTTTAATGCATCCAGCGGGGCATCACAACAAAACTAGGCATACTAATGTGTTAATTCCACGACTGTATATATCGGTATCGGTTGGTATCGGTAATTAAGAGTTGGACAATATCGGATATCGGCAAAAAAGACATTATCGGACATCTCTAAAAATATATATTTTTACAATAACACCACCTGTTGCTGAGTGTGCGTTCATTCCGTATTTTTGTCCAGTCTGGTTATTATCGTTTAACTTATTATTTTTAACATTATGGGCCAAAATATTAGAGACAACCCTCAACATGATGCAAAGCAATTCTATACACCATTGCGTCCACTGGCCAAATGCTACTGGCTAATATCGTGTTTTTATTCGTCACCATCATCCAGGCTGTAATTCAGAACCCTTTCAGCAACGGCGGGAGTCCTGTGGGTGAGACGGTCGGAGGGGAGACGCGTTTCGCCTATTTCCCCGCCGCCGCTGTCAGCGACGGTACATCCACGGCGGTGTCCGTGCAGGCCAGCGCGGACCCAAGCATCACACAGGGTGGAGGTACGTCTACACACTTTTATGTTGTCACATGTCTAGCAAGTCGTGACTCCACAATAAGATGAGTTCAATCCTATCCATATCCCTGGGCTGATATTCGGTAAGTCAATTAACCGACAATAAATTAATATTAAGTCGGTAAGTTTTCTAGCGTCGATAAATCGCCATGTGCTTACTTCCAGAGCATTCACGCTTTTTGTTGCTTTCAGCAGCTACGCCCGTTAGTCCCATATTTATCAATCAATTTTTACTTATATAGCCCTAAATCACGAGTGTCTCAAAGGGCTGCACAAGCCACAACGACATCCTCGGCTCAAATCCCACATCAGGGCAACAAAAAGCTTAACCCTATGGAATACAATGAGAAACCTTGGAGGGGACCGCAGATGTGTTTTTTTTTGGTGAACAACCTGTCCTCACGGCCACATCTTTCATCTTTCAAGCACACCTGTGAAGTGAAAACCACTTCAGGTGACTACCTCTTGAAGCTCATGGAGAGAATGCCCAGAGTGTGCAAAGGAGTAATCAGAGCAAAGGGTGGCTATTTAGAAAAAACTAGAATATAAAACATGTTTTCAGTTATTTCACCTTTTTTTTTGTTAAGTACATAACTCTACATGTGTTCATTCATAGTTTTGATGTGACAATCTACAATGTAAATAGTCATGAAAATAAAGAAAACTCATTGACTGAGAAGGTGTGTCCAAACTTTTGGCCTGTACTGTGTATGCATTATTATGTATTATCGTTACATCAATGGTTACAGTGTTTCCCATAAACTGCCAAGATACCTGTGGCGGCGGGGGCGTGGCTATGGGCGTGGTCAACATGACATCATCGAGTAATTTGCATAATTTACTACAATGATATGATTTTCTCTAAAAAGGCTCAAAAAATGTATACTTACTAATTAATAATAACAGTTTTGTTTTAAACGTCCATCCATACATCCATTTTACAATATAATTACAACACTTTATGTACATATTTATATACAGATTTGAACAATAAGTTATTCACTGAAATATATTTATTAATTGTGGTTCTTACAAAAAATATATCTTATAAAATATAAAAGCTAAAATGTCTCATAAAGCTCTGCCCCTTTAATTAGTGCATACTAAATAATTTAACTTTAGCCTACTACTACAACCATATTATTTACCAGCAACATAAAGTGAAACAGAGGCAGAGGTGTCCTGCCACAGTCAGTAACAAATAAACAGAAAACAGTAGTGGTGGTAGATAGACACAGAGCTTCATCAAACATCTGATCCACTGAACTTTTAAAAAAGCTCCAAAAATCTTGAACTTTAGACTGCCATCAGTTTTACTCCCTACACTTAACCATGTGTTTCCTACTGCCTGTAGACTTTGCACCCTTTGTTATATACACATGTTGTGTTTCTAATATAAATACATTTAATAAAGTCAAATACAAATAAGGCAACAAGAGAAGTATCCTACACTTCTCTTTTGTAAAGTAAATCTGAACAGCCTATATGATTTGCCTGTGAAGCTGGACAACAACAAAAAAATAAATATTTTTTTATTTTTTTATTTTTTTTACAATTTGTGGCGGACGTAATTCTTTCGTGGCGGGCCGCCACAAATAAATGAATGTGTGGGAAACACTGGGTTAATTTGGTTTCATAAAAATATGGGCAATAATATAGTTTATCTGCAATAATTTGTAGGTCATTATATCGTCAATTAAAATGTGTTATCGGCCCAGGCCTACCTATCCATGGCCTCCAATATTATGTTGATAATTTCATTCACATCATAAGCAGGGTTCATCTGTTCCTTTCATAGTGTCATAAACTTTTTAGGGCAGTACAATTAATCACATTTTAATCACGATTTTGGCTGTCACGATCAAACAAGGTTGATCTTTGCATATTTTAACATTTCAAAAGCGGCCTCTGTGCATACCAAATCAAGCACTTTTATTGCCTGCGGTGGCAGATAAAGCAGCAGCAGCTGCTCATCATTTTCTTGTGTATTGGCACAAAGTATGGTGTCAAAACAGTGCCAAAAATAATTGCGCAAAAAAGACCAACCCACCCTCTGCGCGCGCGTGGCCTCTATGTGTGCACACGCGGACTCATTTTACGCTCGCGTGGCCTCTTTGGAGTAAAGATAGCTGCACGGAGTAAAATGAGTCTGCACACGTGGTTTAATTCCATGCAGAATGAGTCTGCACATGCGCAGAATGAGCCTGCACGTGCGCAGAATGAGCCTGCACGTGAGCGCAAAATAAGTGTGTTCGCGCTAAGTGTGGTTTATTTGGCAGCGTTTTAATGCCATAACAGAGCTCCATGACTTCGCTGGCCGACATTTACCAACTTTTCCCGGGCTGCTGCAGCCGGTCGCCTCCTTTCGTCTCCGTGGAATCTTAACGCCGCGTGTTCTAGACCGGGCCGTTGTTGTTAGAGGACAAAAGTCGTGGACGCCTGCACGACACGCCGCTCTGCTTATCTCCTTGGAGTCGCACGGAGAGGACAAGTGTGTGTTCGCACAAAACGGGCTCCCCATTTAAATGTGTGTGTGTGTGTGTGTGAGAGGCAGCACAGTGCAACAGGGGTTTTGTGCATTTTGTCATTAGATTGACATGTTTCACACTGCAAACAATCAAATGGATGATTAGGTAAAGCGGTGGGGACCTAACTGATGACATGTGGGCCAAAGTGACTGTTATTCATGGCCCCGAACAAAACATCAAAAATAGATGGAGCTTAAGGCCTCATGTAATGAGAAAAAATTCAAATGTTAATATTAATAATGAACAAAAAAGTTTTTAGCCTTTCAAATTCATTATACAAAAGCAGTGAAGTTGTCACGTTGTGTAAATAAAAACAGAATACAATGATTTGCTAATCCTTTTCAATTTATATTCAATTGAATAGACTGCAAAGACAAGATATGTAATGTTCAAACTGGTCAACTTTATTTTTTGCAAATATTAGCTCATTTGGAATTTGATGCCTGCAACATGTTTCAAAAAAGCTGGCACAAGTGGCAAAAAAGACTGAGGAATGCTCGTCAAACACTTATTTGGAACATCCCACAGGTGAACAGACTAATTGGGAACAGGTGGGTGCCATGATTGGGTATAAAGGCAGCTTCCATGAAATGCTCAGTCATTCACAAACAAGGATGGGGCGAGGGTCACCACTTTGTCAACAAATGCGTGAGCAAATTGTCAAACAGTTTAAGAACAACATTTCTCAACCAGCTATTGCAAGGAATTTAGGGATTTCACCATCTTCGGTCCGTAATATCATCAAAAGGTTCAGAGAATCTGGAGAAATCACTGCACGTAAGCGGCAATGCCCGTGACCTTCGATCCCTCAGGCGGTACTGCGTCAAAAAGCGACATCAGCGTGTAAAGGATATCACCACATGGGCTCAGGAGCACTTCAGAAAACCACTGTCAGTAACTACAGTTGGTCGCTACATCTGTAAGTGCAAGTTAAAACTCTACTATGCAAAGCCAAAACCATTTGTCAACAACACCCAGAAACGCTGCCAGCTTCGCTGGGCCCAAGTTGATCTAAAATGGATTGATGCAAAGTGGAAAAGTGTTCTGTGGTCTGACGTGTCCACATTTCAAATTGTTTTTGGAAACTGTGGACGTCGTGTCCTCCGGACCAAAGAGGAAAAGAACCATCCGGACTGTTATAAGCGCAAAGTTGAAACGCCAGCATGTGTGATGGTATGGGGGTGTATTAGTGCCCAAGACATGGGTAACTTACACATCTGTGAAGGTGCATTTAATGCTGAAAGGTACATACAGGATTTGGAGCAACACATGTTGCCATCCAATCAACGTCATTTTCATGGACGCCCCTGCTTATTTCAGCAAGACAATGCCAAGCCACGTGTTACAACAACGTGGCTTCATAGTAAAAGAGTGCAGGTACTAGACTGGCCTGCCTGTAGTCCAGACCTGTCTCCCATTGAAAATGTGTGGCGCATTATGAAGCCTAAAATACCTCAAGGGACACCCCGGACTGTTGAACAACTTAAGCTGTACATCAAGCAAGAATGGGAAAGAATTCCACCTGAAAAGCTTCAAAAATGTGTCTCCTCAGTTCCCAAACCTTTACTGAGTGTTGTTAAAAGGAAAGGCCATGTAACACAGTGGTAAAAATGCCCCTGACAACTTTTTTGCAATGTGTTGCTGCCATTAAATTCTAAGGTAATGATTATTTGCCAAAAAATATTAAGTTTCTCAGTTCGAACGTTAAATATCTTGTCTTTGCAGTCTATTCAATTGAATATAAGTTGAAAAGGATTTGCAAATCATTGTATTCTGTTTTTATTTACCATTTACACAACGTGACAACTTCACTGCTTTTGGCTTTTGTAAATCCATGTTGTCATGTTCAAGCCTGGTCTGTCTCCTTTCTCCCTCCTGTTAAGCAACTGTGCTTCCTGTGCTTTCCATGTGCTGTTTACATGGTGAGGCATTCAAACGCGCCTTGTTAGGCAAATATGCTTTCAGGCACTCGCAGTGCTTTTTTTAATTGAGTACGGCTACAAAATAAGCCACCAAAAACCCTTGCAACCAAAACATTGGGTCATCGTTTAATATTTATCCTTTTTAAATCAGTATATTTTTGTTATTTGTGTTCAGGTCAGTTTTACGTAATGATGACTCCACCTGAGGTTCTGCAGTCGGCGGCCCAACGTTCATTGGCCCCACGCGGACACGCTTTCCCAGCGTAAGTACACAAAGCCTTTTTGCACTTCCACAAAAGTCCTCCCTAAAATCACCACATTCTTCCTCCACACATGGCCACTCTTTGAGACCGACCTTTTTAAAAACCTCCCATGTATTCCCTTTTTGAAAAAGTCCTCTAAACATGATTCGCACTAGAGATGAGGAAAAAAAACCCTGGAGATCAATAGCCGTCCTTTTTAAATGATCAAACATCTGAAAACCACACTGTGTCCTACTTACCTGCCATCCCCAGAGACCTTGATGAAAGCGAGATGTTGCAGCATGGCAGCACAAACTGGTGAGGAGACCTTTCAACATTCGACCCCATGTTGCCAAACTAGCCCTCATCACTACTTCATGTACAGATGGAACAAAACAATCATGCATTGTGTGGTGTGTGTGGGTTCTTGTCACCTATAGGGTATACTTTCTTATATGTTAACCCCTTCTCTTTTATTTAGTAAAACGTCTGGTTGTAGGAATGCAAAAAGGCAATTTAATATTTTTGTATATTTAACTCAATTTACTAGAAAGACTG
Organism: Entelurus aequoreus; assembly: GCF_033978785.1. NCBI lineage: Eukaryota > Metazoa > Chordata > Actinopteri > Syngnathiformes > Syngnathidae > Entelurus > Entelurus aequoreus. The sequence continues at coordinate 17,724,211 of NC_084750.1, read as the reverse complement.
AAAAAAACCTGTTTTTGATTTTTTGATTTTGCAATACTCTAAAGGCTAAACAACTATTTGATATATTTTTAATGTTATATATATATATATATATATATATATATATATATATATATATATAATGTATACTGTATATATATATATATACTTTATATATATGTGTATATATATATATAGATATATGTATATATATATGTATTTTTTTTTAAAATTATTATTATTAATTCTTTTTTGAGTAACGTTTTTTTTATGTTCATTTTGTAAAAAGGCTATAAAAATGTTTTTAATAACATTTGGATTTTTTTTAATTTTGCAATACTGTAAAGGCTAAACAACAATTTGATATATTTTTTATGTATGCTTTTTAATTTTATAAACCAAACAAACAAACAAACAAAATAATATATATATATATATATAAAATGTATACTGTATATATATACTTTATATATATATGTGTATATATATATATAGATATATGTATATATATATGTATTTTTTTTAAAAATTATTATTAATTTTTTTTGAGTAACGTTTTTTTTATGTTCATTTTGTAAAAAGGCTATAAAAATGTTTTTTATAACATTTGGATTTTTTTAAATTTTGCAATACTGTAAAGGCTAAACAACAATTTGATATATTTTTTATGTAACAAACAAACAAAATAATATATATATATATATATATATATATATATATATATATTTTTTGGAGTAAAAAGCCACACAATTTGTTCATGTTCATCATTTTGTAAAAAGGCTATAAAAAAAAAATGTTATAACGTTTAGATTTTTTAAAATTTTGCAATACTGTAAAGGCTAAAAAACTATTTCATATATTTTTTATGTATGCTTTTCAAATGTTTTTTTTAAATATATATATATATACCGGTATATAATGTGATATATTATATTATATCTTTGAGTTAAAATGCCACACAATTTTTTTATGTTCATCATTTTGTAACAAGGCTAAAAAAAAAAATTTTAGATTTTTTTTCCATTTTGCAATACTGTAAAGGCAAAAAAAATATTTGATATATTTTTTATGTATGCTTTTTAATTTTATAAACAAAAACAATTTTTTCTTAAAAAAATAAAATAAAATATATATATATATATATATATATATATATATATATATATATATATATATATATATATATATATATATATATATATATATATATATATATATATATATTCTTGAGTAAAAATGCCACACAATTGTTTTATGTTCATTTTGTAATAAGGCTAAAAAAACATTTTATGTTTAGATTTAGTCTAAAATTTAAAAACAATTTTTTTTTTTCGTTTTGTAAATGGACTAGAAAATTAAGTTTTAGTATATCTAAAAAAAATTGTAAAATAGATTAAAAAACACATATATTTTTCCAATAAAGAAGACTAAGCATTGTTTTATCTTTTATCTAATTTAGTAAAAAGGCTGAAGAACATTTATCACTTTATTTTAGGTCTAGTACAACAGCTATAACCATTTTTATATTCTGTGTTTGGTAAAAATACAAAACAAATGTTTTATATTTTTAAGTGTATATACATATATTTATATATATATATATATATATATATATATATATATATATATATATATATATATATATATATATATATATAGGTATAGATATAATTATTATATTTTTTTCACTCATTATTTTGTAAAAATACAAACAAATGTTTGATATTAAGTATATATATATTTATTTTCAATCATTATTTGGTAGACAGGATAGACAATTAAATAACATTATAAAAAGGCCAAAAAACCTTTATATTTAAATTAACCTTTTATGTTTGTATATTTAACTTTGTAAAAAAAAAACAAAAAACCTTTAAAAAACATTTAAATGCAAAGCTTTTTTTACTTTATTAGTATAAATGATCAACATTGCAGCATTCTTTGCATTTTGCTTTTGTGCTCTATTTGATCCATTTTGCAGTTTAATTTTCTTTCTGCAATATGCTGCGGACCAATAAAAAACCCAACACAAATGGCCCCCAATGGCGCAGTTTGGACTTAGGGGGGAAGGCTCCCAAAAGTCTGGCCTTTGAAGGCTTTACACCTCCAAAATTGTGATGATCTAGTAAGAGTAAACAATAATTTAGTTGATGTTCTCTGATGTGTGAAATTGTAGCTAGAATTTACGGGGAAAACTGCTTTTGTTTCCTTCCAGGAAGGTGGAAGGTCCACGGGCACCTCGCGATGAAAGGAGGCGAGCGCAGCACAATGAGGGTATACTTCTAAATTTGTTTTGACAGTTGGGAACAAACAATCCATGAACCTTGAAATGTTGAATATTACTTAACTGCCATGTGATCAACAGTGATGTACAAAACCCAAAACCAGTGAAGTTGGCATGTTGTTTAATTCGTAAATAAAAGCAGAATATGATTTGCTAATCCTTTTCAACTTTTAAAGCCGGCAGCATTCCTGGGTGTTGTTGATAAATGGCTTTCGCTTTGCATAGTAGAGTTTTAACTTGCACTAGCAGATGTAGCGACGAACTTAGTTACTGACAGTGGTTTTCTGAAGTGTTCCTGAGCCCATGTGGTGATATCCTTTACACACTGATGTTGCTTTTTGATGCAGTACCGCCTGAGGGATCGAAGGTCCGTAATATTAGCGCTTACGTGCAGTGATTTCTCCAGATTCTTTAAACCTTATGATGATATTATGGACCGTAGATGGTGAAATCCCAAAATTCCTTGCAATAGCTGGTTGAGAAATGTTGTTCAATTTGTTGACAAAGTGGTGACCCTCGCCCCATCCTTGTTTGTGAATGTTTTTATACCCAATCATGGCACCCACCTGTTCCCAGTAAGCCTGTTCACCTGTGGGATGTTCCAAATAAGTGTTTAATGAGCATTCCTCAACTTTCTCAGTCTTTTTTGCCACTTGTGCCAGCTTTTTTGAAACATAGAATAGAATAGAAAGTACTTTATTGATCCCTGGGGGAAATTCAGCACCACATGTTGCAGGCAACGTGCCAACTTCACTGCTTTTGGGGTTTGTAGTTTCTCTCTTTCTGTGTAGTGAATAATCTGTGATGGTGCCTGTTTTTATTTCCTTCCTTTTAGTGGAAAGAAGAAGAAGAGACAAGATCAACAACTGGATTGTCATGCTGTCCAAAATCATCCCCGACTGCAACATTGACAGTAGAACAGGCGCAGTAAGTGTTCAGTATCAGACCATGTACACACCAATATGGATATTATTTAAAAAAAAACACAAATTTCTCACTCCTTTTGAAGCAAATCTCCACAGGCAGCTGACTTGGTTGCGATTATTCAGCGGAATGATACGCGGTCAAACGGACTAGTTTGTTTGGCGCAATGAGACGCTGTACGAAAAGCTGTGGTTAAAAAACGTGGGAAAATGTTGCACATTTCTTACGGCACAAGACAAAAAGATCAGTTTAACCCGTCCATACTCCAGATTAGATTAGATTAAACTTCATTTATCCTGCCTCTAAGGGAAATGAAGGCTCCAATAGCAGCAACACCATATGCAGTACAGTAGTAGGTACACGTTTTTTTTTGCACACTTTTGGTATTCTCTCGATGAGCTTCAAGATGTAGTCACCTGAAAGGGTTTTCACTTCACAGGTGTCATAATTTTGATGCCTTTAGTGAAAATCTACAATGTAAATAGTCATGAAAATACACTACCGTTCAAAAGTTTGGGGTCAACCAAACAATTTTGTGGAATAGCCTTAATTTCTAGAACAAGAGTTTCTAGAACTGTCGAGTTTCAGATGAAAGTTCTCTTTTTCTGGCCATTTTGAGCGTTTAATTGACCCCACAAATGTGATGCTCCAGAAACTCAAACTGCTCAAAGGAAGGTCAGTTTTGTAGCTTCTGTAACGAGCTAAACTGTTTTCAGATGTGTGAACATGATTGCACAAGGGTTTTCTGATCATCAATTAGCCGTCTGAGCCAATGAGCAAACACATTGTACCATTAGAACACTGGAGTGATAGTTGCTGGAAATGGGCCTCTATACACCTTATGTAGACATTGCACCAAAAACCAGACATTTGCCGCTAGAATAGTCATTTACCACATTAGCAATGTATAGAGTGTATTTCTTTATCTTCATTGAAAAGTACAGGGCTTTTCCTTCAAAAATAAGGACATTTCAATGTGACCCCAAACTTTTGAACGGTAGTGTAAAAAAAACACATTGAATGAGAAGGTGTGTCCAAACTTTTGGCCTGTACTGTATATCATTTTTTTTTCTTTTTTTTTCTAAAAAGTAATTTGTAATAATTTCCCTTCAAAACCGTTCACTGGCTTCCTGTTCCACTCCGGATGGAATACAAAGTCTCCCTATTAACCCACCAGTGCCTCCATGGAAATGCCCCCCCCCCCTCTACCTCAAAGAACTGCTCACCCCCAAATCCTCCACACGACACCTCCGCTCCGGACAGGCTAACCTCCTCCAACCTCCGAGGACAAAGCTACGAACAATGGGAGACCGGGCTTTCTGCTCCGCCGCTCCCAGTCTGTGGAACGCTCTCCCTGACCACCTGAGGGCACCACAGACTGTGGATGCTTTTAAAAAAGGCTTAAAAACTCTTCTTTTTAAAAAAAAAAAAAAGCCTTTTTTTTTTTAGATTTATGCCTGCTAGTTCTAGCTATTAGGCTGTTCTATTTTTTATTTTTATTTATTTGTATTATCTTTTTATTTTTTTAACACACTAGCACTTTGAGGTTGTTTGCTCAATGTAAAGTGCTTTTTACAAATAAAATCTATTATTATTATTATTATTATTATTATAATTGTCTTCTCTTTTTTTCCCCCGCAGAGTAAAGGAGGCATCCTGTCCAAAGCTTGTGATTATATCCGAGAGCTGCGTCAGAACAACCAGCGACTGCAGGACAGCTACAAAGAAGCAGAGAGAATCGAGCTGGACAATGAACTACTAAGACAACAGGTGAACAAAGAACTAGGGGTGCAACGGCCATTCGACAAAAATCGACTATAAAATTGGGCGCCGACCAATGGATTTGTCGATAATAGTCGTGACGTCATTGTTTAATCCGGACAGAAGTAGTCATCTTTATTTTTAGTTTGCACATGTCTAAAATGATCTCAAACTGAAATTGAAAGACAATATCTAAATTAGAACCACTGAATATCTGTAAACTTTATAATCCGATTAATCGACTAATCGTTAAGATAGTCGACGACTATCAAAATGGAGCGGCCATCCAGAAACTCGAGGGTTCCCGGTTCAAATTCAGCTTTCGCCATCTTTAATAACTGCTATTGTGTCCTTGGGCGAGACACTTCACCCACCTTGCTCCGAGTGCCACCCACGCTGGTATAAATGAAGCTTACCACCACCAAACTTTAATGTATGGGTTTCTCATTGTAAAGCGCATCGAGACATTTATGGAAAAACATAAATATTAGGGATGTCCGATAATGGCTTTTTGCCGATATGCCGATATTGTCCAACTCTTTAATTACCGATACCGATATCAACCGATACCGATATCAACCGATATATACAGTCGTGGAATTAACACATTATTATGCCTAATTTGGACAACCAGGTATGGTGAAGATAAGGTACTTTTTAAAAAAATGAATCAAATAAAATAAGATAAATAAATTAAAAACATTTTCTTGAATAAAAAAGAAAGTAAAACAATATAGAAACAGTTACATAGAAACTAGTAATTAATGAAAATTTGTAAAATTAACTGTTAAAGGTTAGTATTATTAGTGGACCAGCAGCACGCACAATCATGTGTGCTTACGGACTGTATCCCTTGCAGACTGTATGTATGAATGTAGGAACCAGAATATTAATAACAGAAAGAAACAACCCTTTTGTGTGAATGAGTGTAAATGGGGTGGGTTGGTGCACTAATTGTAAGTGTATCTTGTGTTTTTTATGTGGATTTAATAAAAAAAAACAAAAAACGATACTGATAATAAAAAAAACGATACCGATAATTTCCGATATTACATTTTAACGCATTTATCGGCCGATAATATCGGCAGACCGATATTATCGGACATCTCTAATAAATATCATTAATTTAATTTTCGTTAGTTGCAGCCCCAAAGGAAACAAACACACTTAGTATCGGCCATACTGTTACGCCCCAGTGCAAGTGGACCATAACAGCACAATATTTGCTGCCCCTCCACAGAGTTTCATGGAGACCAATTGTGTTGTTTTAACATAATCCTGCTAACGAGCAATCAAAACAATAAGGTTTTTTGTAAGCCCCACGCCAGAAGTTTTCCCCGGTTTTCATATCAATCAATCAATCAATGTTTACTTCTATAGCCCTAAATCACGAGTGTCTCAAAGGGCTGCACAAGCCACAACGACATCCTCTGTTCAGATCCCACATCAGGGCAAGGAAAAACTCAACCTAATGGGACAATGGGAAACCTTGGAGAGGACCGCAGATGTGGGGACCCCCCTCCCCCCAGGGCGACCGGTGCAATGGACGTCGAGTGGGTCTGACATAATATTGTGAGAGTCCAGTCCATAGTGGGTCCAACATACTAGTGTGAGAGTCCAGTCCATAGTGGGTCCAACATAATAGTGTGAGAGTCCAGTCCATAGTGGATCTAACATAATAGTGTGAGAGTTCAGTCCATAGTGGATCTAACATAATAGTGAGAGTCCAGTCCATAGTGGGTCCAACATAATAGTGTGAGAGTCCAGTCCATAGTGGATCTAACATAATAGTGTGAGAGTCCAGTCCATAGTGGATCTAACATAATAGTGTGAGAGTCCAGTCCATAGTGGATCTAACATAATAGTGAGAGTCCAGTCCATAGTGGATCTAACATAATAGTGTGAGAGTCCAGTCCATAGTGGGTCCAACATAATAGTGTGAGAGTCCAGTCCATAGTGGATCTAACATAATAGTGTGAGAGTCCAGTCCATAGTGGATCTAACATAATAGTGTGAGAGTCCAGTCCATAGTGGATCTAACATAATAGTGTGAGAGTCCAGTCCATAGTGGATCTAACATAATAGTGAGAGAGTCCAGTCCATAGTGGATCTAACATAACAGTGAGAGTCCAGTCCATAGTGGATCTAACATAATAGTGTGAGAGTCCAGTCCATAGTGGATCTAACATAATAGTGAGAGTCCAGTCCATAGTGGATCTAACATAATAGTGTGAGAGTCCAGTCCATAGTGGGTCCAACATAATAGTGTGAGAGTCCAGTCCATAGTGGATCTAACATAATAGTGTGAGAGTCCAGTCCATAGTGGATCTAACATAATAGTGTGAGAGTCCAGTCCATAGTGGATCTAACATAATAGTGTGAGAGTCCAGTCCATAGTGGATCTAACATAATAGTGAGAGAGTCCAGTCCATAGTGGATCTAACATAACAGTGAGAGTCCAGTCCATAGTGGATCTAACATAATAGTGTGAGAGTCCAGTCCATAGTGGATCTAGCATAATAGTGTGAGAGTTCAGTCCATAGTGGATCTAACATAATAGTGGGAGAGTCCAGTCCATAGAGGATCTAACATAATAGTGGGAGAGTCCAGTCCATAGTGGAATCTAACATAATAGTGTGAGAGTTCAGTCCATAGTGGGGCCAGCAGGAGACCATCCCGAGCGGAGGCAGGTCAGCAGCGCAGAGACGTCCCCAACCGATGCACAGGCAAGCGGTCCACCCCGGGTCCCGACTTTGGACAGCCAGCGCTTCATCCATGGTTACCGAACCTGTGCCCCCACCTCCACGAGGGAGAGGGGGGCAGAGCAGAAAAGAAACGGCAGATCAACTGGTCTAAAAAAGGGGGGTCTATTTATAGGCTAGAGTATACAAATGAGTTTTAAGATGGGACTTAAATGCTTCAACTGAGGTAGCATCTCTAACTGTATTCCATAGTACTGGAGCCCCAATAGAAAACGCTCTGTAGCCCGCACACTTTTTTTGGGCTCTGGGAATCACTAATAAGCCGGAGTTCTTTGAACGCAGATTTCTTGCCGGGACATATGGTACAATACAATCAGCAAGATAGGATGCCATTTGTTATTGTACGGCTGAACTTTGCTCATAAAAAAAACAGTCCATTTGCAAGATCTGGGTACTATTTGAGATAATTTTCTAGGCACCGACCAAATTCCATCGTGCTATTGTTCGTAAATCGAGGTTCTACTGTCTTAAATGCCTTTGCAAATGAGACTCAGAAATGTAAAAAGGAAAACAAGATACAACAAATTGACGATACATTTATCATCAGCTCATTTTTTAATATTACTTAAAAAAATGTGATTTCATTAATAAACAATTAACATATATCAACACACAAAAGTACAGAAAATTGGTATTTTGCATTAATTTCTATAGAATGTGTTTTGTGTTAGTAGTTTTGGGTGTCTATGATTAAATAATTGGATTTGCATTATTTCTTATGGGGGAACTTTTACTCGTTGGACCCCTAAAATATTACAACTCCTGTCGCCGTGATCAAAATTAGTGATTTTACATGTCGTAGTACCTATGTGTCAAAGTCTAGGCCCAGATCTGAATGATCTAGGGATGATATTTGATTAGTATTAGGCCACAGCTGCCTGCTGCTGTTTTGCACGCACCAATACTCCATCAGTGTTGGTACTAGGAAATTTCAAAATGGGGTCCAGGGGACCCCATCAAGTCATAAAAATGGGGTCCCCCAGTAAATTTTGGGGGTCCCACTTTTTTGTAAGCGTTTTGAAAACAAATGATAAATGTATGCATTATCCTGTTATATCTCACATTCTATATTGTGTTTTGTGAAAAAGGTTGTCCTAAACGTTACCTAATTCATTTTAAAAAATAATGCAAAAGAAAACACATATGCAAATGCAAATGTCTTCAGTTTATAAACATTCATTCACTTTCTTCCTTCCTTCATGGATCTAAACTTTACCGCTGACGGTATTTTTTTCTATGGTAGGTAGGTAGGTAGGTAGGTCTTTATTGTCATTGCACAAGTACAACGAAACTTTGTTTTCAGCACAAACTCCGTTCAAGATTAGACAAACAAACAGTGTACAGGGTTACAGAACAGGAACGCTGATGGGTCGCCACAAGGCGCCCCGTAAAAGATGGGGAAAAAGGTCAACGCTGGGGAAGGATGAGTAAAAAAAAAAACAATCTAGACTGGGCTCCTGAGGGGGCCCAGTCTGGAGTGGGAAAAAGCCTCCATAGCAAAGCACATATACATATTACAACATACATCTCGAGATATCTAGCAACAGAGGGGAGGGAGTGGGGGGCCATGGTGGCAGGCTGCACCTCTTCAGGCGCTGCCCATCCGTCCATCACCCCTATGGGATTTGCGTCAAGGGCGTTGGATTGGGGGTGGGGTATGTGTGTGTGTGGCGTATATATTTTTTGTGGATGCATGTGTGTGTGTAAGCCTGCAGTGTGTCTCTGTTCCGTGGCCTTGATGTCGTGCAGCCGATGTTCAGTCTAAAGTCAACAACAACAACAGGTGTGTGTCCATGAGAGACAAGAAGGGAGTTTGTTGAGTCTTCGCCGCACTGTCCTTCGGGAGAGTCTCCAAGCCAGGGAAACAATCCAAGTTAGAATGTTTTGTATGCGAGTGAAAATAAAATGTGCTTTTCACTCTAAATTGTCTGACTGGTCCTCAAAATTCATCCTGCGGGGCAGACAGTCCGATGTGATCCAAATCACAAGAGTGTCCACTAGGGATGTCCGATAATGGCTTTTTGCCGATATTCCGATATTGTCCAACTCTTTAATTACCGATACCGATATCAACCGATACCGATATCAACCGATATATGCAGTCGTGGAATTAACACATTATTATGCCTAATTTGGACAACCAGGTATGGTGAAGATAAGGTACTTTTTAAAAAAAAAAAATAAAATAAGATAAATAAATTAAAAACATTTTCTTGAATAAAAAAGAAAGTAAAACAATATAAAAACAGTTACATAGAAACTAGTAATTAATGAAAATGAGTAACATTAACTGTTAAAGGTTAGTACTATTAGTGGACCAGCAGCACGCACAATCATGTGTGCTTACGGACTGTATCCCTTGCAGACTGTATTGATATATATTGATATATAATGTAACAGAAAGAAATGGGGGGAGGGAGGTTTTTTGGGTTGGTGCACTAATTGTAAGTGTATCTTGTGTTTTTTATGTTGATTTATTAAAAAATAAAAATAAAAAAAATAAAAACGATACAGATAATTAAAAAAACGATACCGATAATTTCCGATATTACATTTTAACGCATTTATCAGCCGATAATATCGGCAGGCCGATATTATCGGACATCCCTAGTGTCCACAGTTCTTCACGTATCCTCCAATCATTTGTGGCAGCTTTGGGGTACTTTGAAGACTGCCAGCAACTTCCAATTTGTCGACAAACCAGAGCGACGCTTTTACTCCAATCAGCAGATGTCCTGTTGTCATAACTCTGAATAGGTAGATATTAGGGCTGGGAATCTTTGGGTGTCCCACGATTCGATTCAAAATCGATTCTTGGGGTCACGATTCGATTCAGAATTGATTTTTTTTTTTTTTCAATTCAACACGATTCTCGATTCAAAAACGATTTTTTTTTTTTTTTATTTAATTTTATTTTATTTTTTTTAATGAAAACAATACACAACAATACCAAAATAATGCAATACAATTTCAAAACAAAACCCGACCCAGCAACTTTCAGAATAGCATTAAACAGAGCAATTGAGAGCAATTGAGGACACACAAACAATACACGGAACAATCTAAAAGTAGTGAGACAAAAATGAATATTATCAACAACAGTATCAATATTAGTAACAATTTCAACATAGCAGTGATTAAAAATCCCTCATTGATATTATCATTACAAACAATAATAAAAAAAAGGAACAATAGTGTCACAGTGGCTTACACTTGCATTGCATCTCATAAACTAAATGTCTAATGATAATATCAATGAGGGATTTTTAACCACTGCTATGTTGAAATTGTAACTAATATTGATACTGTTGTTGATAATATTCATTTTTGTTTCACTACTTTTGGTTTGTTCTGTGTCGTGTTTGTGTCTCCTCTCAATTGCTCTGTTTATTGCAGTTCTGAGTGTTGCTGGGTCGGGTTTGGTTTTGGAATTGGATTGCATTGTTATGGTATTGCTGTGTATTGTTTTGTTGGATTGATTAATTTAAAATATATATATATATATATATACACTACCGTTCTAAAGTTTGGGGTCACATTGAAATGTCCTTATTTTTCAATGAAGATAACTTTAAACTAGTCTTAACTTTAAAGAAATACACTCTATACATTGCTAATGTGGTAAATGACTATTCTAGCTGCAAATGTCTGGTTTTTGGTGCAATATCTACATAGGTGTAGAGAGGCCCATTTCCAGCAACTATCACTCCAGTGTTCTAATGGTACAATGTGTTTGCTCATTGGCTCAGAAGGCTAATTGATGATTAGAAAACCCTTGTGCAATCATGTTCACACATCTGAAAACAGTTTAGCTCGTTACAGAAGCTACAAAACTGACCTTCCTTTGAGCAGATTGAGTTTCTGGAGCATCACATTTGTGGGGTCAATTAAACGCTCAAAATGGCCAGAAAAAGAGAACTTTCATCTGAAACTCGACAGTCTATTCTTGTTCTTAGAAATGAAGGCTATTCCACAAAATTGTTTGGGTGACCCCAAACTTTTGAACGGTTGTGTATATATTTTTATTAAAAAAAAAATTATTTTAAAAAAATGAGAATCGATGCTGAATTGCACAACGTGAGAATCGCGATTCGAATTCGAATCGATTTTTTCCCACACCCCTAGTAGATATCTTCACGTCCTCGACTGAAAAGGGTCGCCAGGCACGCGGCACTCCTTCTTCTCCCAAGAGTCCGTCGCGTGTCCGGCAACAACCGCTCCGTCACGACAAGCAGGTTCCCCCCAAACCCAAGATCTTGTCAATTTCGTTGATGCCGGTTAAATAGTTCCAATGTTTAGATTTGGAGAGCAGTGCAAAAAGAGGCAACACAAAAGTTAAGACAAGACAAAGAAGCAAGCAGGAGAGGAAGGCCCAGCCTTCGATGAGTGCCAGTGAGAATGTCTATATTTTATTGTAATATTTTCAGAATGTGTTTGTTCTATTTTTGGCCAAAAAAAACAATCTGAAGTTGTCTTTATTTTGTAGTTTTAATGCCATGATTTTAATAGTCCTGCCCGCGTGTGCCCAGGTTTCCTCCATGCTGCCCCTGAGCTAAAATGACTTTGACACCCCTGTTGTAGTAGAAGTGCCCCAAAGTGCCGCCTCATCCCGTCTTTTCTCTCGATGTTTCTAGTTGGAGGAGCTGAAGAGCGACAACGCCCTGCTTCGAGCGCAGCTTCAGCAGCACGGCGTAGAAGTCAACGGAAACGCAACACCTCAGTGATAACGAAACATGTTCCCACTCACCTGAACAATACCAGGAAAGGAATATCTGGGACACAAAAGTGAGCTGGGGAGCCTCACGAAGAACCACTGACAGACTTGTCATGTCTTCTTCCATATGCTGCTGGTCAATGGCCGACATGAACTGAGTCGCCTCAAGGAGCCTCTCAAAGACCTCAGTACTTTCAAAATGCTTGTTTTTACTGTAACCACTCCTTCATACCCCCCTTTTTTGTGGCTACCAAATCATACTACATGGCTACTCTATTTTTATTTTATTTTATTTATAAACCTAGTCCAAAGTTAGCACATTTGAAAGCAATGATTCAAAGAGTAAACCCTTCTGATACAGTTTTTATTTTAATACGATACTTAAATAAGGTGAATAATGGTGTAAGCCTAGCTCAGGTAATAAGGGTAGTGCACTAGTAACTGGTTCCCAGATTTTACAAATAGATATTATATATTGTTGGGTTATTTTCTATTTCCTTTTCCAAGCGCAAGGGATAAGTAGTGAATCAGTTTAATGGGCATTACATTGTAGGTTTTTTTTTTTTTTTAGGACATTTTCGGTTAATGGACCCTGATATTTTTCTGTCTGTGTTGCTTTTTATCCCCTCCCCAAATGTGGAATAATGTTGGGACCTTTGCAGTTAACGTAAGGCAATAAACAATGAGCATGGATGAGCTGATATTATTTTTATAACTGCTGTTTTTGTCAAAACAGCATGACAAAAGTGAGTGATGCGAAATTAATAAAAGGTGTACAATTATTCCAAATAGAATCAGCCTTCTTAGCTGAGCAATATTTTTGAGTTAAATGACATTTTCCTGTGTAAACGTTGTCTAGTTTGGTTGCCTGGAGACGGCCTGATGCCGTTGCCATGGAAACCCGTCTAGCAACACCAGCTAGCGCTAGCCGAACTTTCTGGAACTTAGCGGTGAGTAAAAACTTGACTTTACACATTCCTGTTATGTATGTATTTGTTAATTTCACTAAACTTTGTGTTTATGCGCAAAAATACAAGCTTGAATCTGTGAGTAAACTAGCTATTTTGCCTCACGGCGTTTCAAATAGTCTTTTTAAGCACGACATGTAAAGGCAATAAATTGTAAACGTTAAACGCCACGTTAAAAAGACTGCCTCAAATGCGCAGTAAAGTATCTTAAAACACGCAGGTACAAAAATATATATTTATTAATAATGTGCCTTTTAAACAACGTGAATACAGAACCCGCCAACGTACGCCTGAGATCAGCAGATTCGTCATTTCATAAACGTCACAATTTTACCACCCCCCAAATTTCCAAAGCTGTGAGTAGTCATTTTATTTTCCATCACTTGTACAAAAAAAAGTTACAAGAAAACATAACAAAGGAACTTTGACGTCACTAATTTAAATAATTTACGGGAATTTGCCTTAAAGCCGACGCTTATTATGACGTATGCTGGAGTGAGCCTGTGGAAAGTGCGGAGGCGAAAGCTAAAATGTGTAAATGGGTGTGTAAATAAATGGTCAAATAAAACATATATAGGAATAAAAGTGTCCACTTTGTTGGCCTGGCTTCTTTGCTGGCTGAAGAGTTCACGTAAAGGTATTTTAAGTGTATTCGTGACATTATTACATTCGTGTTATGGATTTTTAAATGATACGTCTAAATTATCAGTGTCGCTACAGCTGCTGAGTCTAATTAAAATAAACACGTCGACTTCAAATAGTGTTTAAATGTATAATTGATGATGTACATTAACACGGAGCATCCTTTTTCATGGTTTAGTAATCATACAAGCAGTATACTACAGTTTACTATGGTGTTTCGTTATCGACATTGTTATCCATGGTCAATATATTGGTGTTGGCTCGAAATTACAGCGAATATATGTTTTGTTTTTTAGCTCTTTTCTATGTTTATTGTCAAAAATATTGTTGGTTTTTGTAGTGTTGAAATATATTGTCCTATTTTTATGCAGTATTATCAATATAGTGTGTATATATATAGTATTTATTTATTTAACAAAAGTGAATAAATCAATTTAAATGACACATTTAAGTAATTATGTAAACATTTATTTTTTTGGACAAATTAATTAATTAAAATATTTACTTAAATGTGCCATTAATTAAATGTGTATTTTTTGACTAAATGAAATCAATTTAAATAATGAATTGACAATTTAAAGTAATTATTTTAATTGATTTCATTTAGTCAATAAATAAATCACACATTTAAGTAATTATTTAAATATTTATTTATTTACCAATAAATCAACTGAAATTATTACTTATTTAGATAAATCATGAAAAAAATCAATAAATTAAATGTAATTTTATATTCAATAAATTAATGACACATTTACAGATTTATCTATTTATTGACAAAACAAATACAATAAATAACAACTTAAATTGTATCTGGATTTAAAAACAATGAAGAGCTATTAAATGTTTCATTAATTTATTTTGTATAAAATTAAATTTTTTAATCATTTAATTTATTATTGCTGTAATCAATTCAGATTTAATCATTTTAAGATTTAATTAATTATTCATTCCAATATTACCTGCTTTTTTTTGTGATTTAATTATTAATTACACATTCAGATAATATATTTAAAGATGTATTTATTAAATGTTGTCCCATTCAGCCCTCACAGAGGGACCATATTCACTGTCCATCAATATACTGTATGTTTTTATTGGGTTTTTTATTTATTTTTATTTTTATTTAAGTCATGTTTTTATTGGGTTTTTTTTTGCTAATAAATTAGTAAATAGTCTAGTTCACTGGTGTCAAACTTAAGGCCCGGCGGCCAGATCTGCCCCTTGACATCATTTTATCCGGCCCGCAAACAACTGGAGATATGTGTCAATAAAGTACTTAATATTTTCTCACTAAATGTAATGGATTTTTTTCATTTTGACAGAAAAAAATGTATGTACTGTTTGAAATTGCATACATTTTAAACTTTAATAGTATCCAATATTGCAACACATTTTACAGTATATTATCATACTTTCCAAACATTTTTTGTATAAATAAAAATAAATACTTAAATATCTGCTTGATTTATGATTTTACAGCAAACTACCCATCAAATTACTATAAATGACAATAAATGTTACGGTGTTCTTTACAGCATATTACTGTAAATTGAAAATGAAACTTATTTGTACCATTTTTTTGCGCTAAGGTTCTGTTGAATGAGCTGCCATATTTTTACTGTAAAATCTTGTTTTTAAAGGCGTATTACTGTAAATGGAAAAACGATACATTTGCTTTACGGTGGAAAAACTGGCAGCTAAGTTGCCAGAATAAAAAAAGAACCTGTACTGTTTTTTCGTGTACAATATAATGTTGTAAAAAACAATGTAAATTTAAGAGTCAAATTCTGGCAACTAAGCTGCCAGCTTTTTTTTTAATAAAAAACAAAAAACAAAACATTGGTACTGTTTTTATATTTACTGTAAAATGTAAGAAATAAAAAAACACTATTTTACAGTAACATTTTGTAAATATAAAGTATTAACTGTAAAATCGACAGTCTACTTAAAACAATTCATATAATTAATAATGAAATCCAGAGGCAAATTCATACATTATATACTGTTACAAGCGGCCCTTTGATGGCAGCCATAACTGCCATGTGGCCCTCAATGAAAACTAGTTTGACATCCCTGGTCTAGTTACTTTAAACAAAGGAAAATAGTGACAAAAAGATACTTTTGAAAGGTTGAATTGACAAAAACATGTGCTTAAGTTATGTAGAGCACTGCTTTTTTTCTGTATTGTATTGTGTTCCATGTACTATTTGTATATGCTTGTAGTGGTACCATGTCCAAACATCCCGAGAAGCCCAGCGTGCACTACAGCGTGCCAGAATGGTGCGACAACAACAACAGCCTGTCTACCACCGCACAAATTGAGCAGCATCTCTCCAACGTAATCCGCCAAGAAAGCAGGTCGCTGCGCAACGACACCAACTGCAAGGTGATTCCTCGTTGATGCCGCCGTAAAATATTCAGCGTCCACAATGTGTCAGCCGGTCTTTGTCCTGACCTACACAGACCACCTGGGACGAGAGTAACACTTCCAGCAGATTGAGCGATCGGATCTGGGAGGTGACGAGGTGGAAGGAGCTGATTGTATCATGTGCGCACAAAGTGGATGAAGAGATGGAGGCGCTGACATTGGTAAGCAGCATAATTTTAAGGCACAGGTGTCAAACTCAAGGCCCGGGGGCAAAATCTGTCTCGCCGCATTATTTTATGTGGCCCACGAAAGCCTGGAAATAATATGCATTAATAAAATGCTTAATCTTTTCTTACTAAATATATTTATTTCCCTTTTGACATTCAAAATCCTGTACTGCATGCAATTACATATATTTTAAAATTCAATATTATCAAAATCTAAATATTGTATTATGTTTTCCAAAAATATTTTTGTTGAAATAAAGATAAATACTGTACTTAAATATCTGCTTGACTTATGATTTCAAAACAAATCATCAATCAAATTGTAGACTGTAAAATTGACAATAAATTTTATGGTTAAATTCCGCCGACTGAGTTTTTTACCATAAAATCAACTTTGGTACTATTTTTTTCCCATACTAAAGTAAGACACTAAAACATACTAAAGTAAGACACTAAAACATAAAAAAAGTAACAAAAAAAAACATCAAAAACAAGTTTTTATGGTAAAAAAACAACTGGCAGCTCTGTTGCATGAATTAATAATAATAAAATAATAATAATGAATTACATTTGTAACGCACTTTACATTTGGTAAAATCTCAAAAGTGCTACAAAGTATAAAAAAATAGAAAGTTAGAATATATAATAGAAAATTAAAATAGAAATAAAAACATGAAAAACACTAGATAAAACAGAAACATAGATAAAATAGAAATAAAAACGTGAAATTTTACCGCTAAAAACAGTGGTATTGTTTTTCCATTCCATTTATAAAAAAAATAAAAAAATTTATATGCTGTAAAAAAAACAACACTGCTTTTACTGTACAATTGTGGTGACTGAGCTGCCAGGTTTTAAAGTAAAATGTAAAGATTTTTTTTAGTAGCTTATGTAAATTGTAGCGTCCCGGAAGAGTTAGTGCTGCAAGGAATTCTGGGTATTTGTTCTGTTGT
This sequence comes from Entelurus aequoreus, assembly GCF_033978785.1. NCBI lineage: Eukaryota > Metazoa > Chordata > Actinopteri > Syngnathiformes > Syngnathidae > Entelurus > Entelurus aequoreus. The sequence continues at coordinate 17,706,626 of NC_084750.1, read as the reverse complement.
GTTTATGTTGTGTTATGGTGCGGATGTTCTCCCCAAATGTGTTTGTCATTCTTGTTTGGTGTGGGTTCACAGTGTGGCGCATATTTGTAACAGTGTTAAAGTTGTTTATACGTCCACCCTCAGTGCGACCTGTATGGCTGTTGACCAAGTATGCATTGCATTAATTCGCGATGAGAACAGCTGGTAGATATTATGTGACTCGGACGGGATGCACGCAAAGGAAATGCCTTTAAGGTTTAATGGCACTCTGTACCTCTCCCTGCGTTCGTGTACACAGCGGCGTTTTAAAACGTCATACATGTTATTTTTAGAAACCGATACCGATAATTATGAAACCGATACCGATAATTTCCGATAACATTTTAAAGCATTTATCAGCCCTAATATATATATATATATATATATATATATATATATATATATATATATATATATATATATATATATATACATATATATATCTCGAGCTCCCAAATTGTTGCGTCCGACCAGTCTTCCTCTCAGGGAATAAAAAACACTGGTCAATCCCAAGGTATTTCGGATGCCATATTTGTTGAGTAAGAAGGACCACCAAGACAGAATAGCAATAATACCAAGTTTTACTAACGCTTTAGGAGACCGCTTCTTGATGCTGCTATTACCGCATTGTAAGGGCTGGTCTCCTAAAGTTTTAGTAAAACTTGGTAATATTGCTATTCTGTCTTGGTGGTCCTTCTTACTCAACATATATGTCATCCGAAAGAATTTGGGATTGACCAGTGTGTTTTATTCCCTGAGAGGAAGAATATGGTCGGACGCAACAATATATATATAAATGTGTATTCATATATTACTCATAGTTAAACGCGGCCCTCTGAGGGCTGCCATAACTGCGATGTGGCCCTCAATGAAAACGAGTTTGACACCCCTGTTTTGAGGCCTGAGTAGTTTACGAGACCAGCGCTCTTACTCCTGAGCTATGAAGGCTGTCCTGTGTGTGCTGTGACAGTCTAAAACCCGGACAGAGGAGACCCTGGCTGCCACCGCCGTTCCCTTGGAGGTCAGCCTGGAGAGCCTGACCCTGAGGGAGGGCCGGCCCGGGCGAGAGCTGGTCAACGACCCCGTGGAGGAGCAGCTAAAACAAGAGGTGCACGTGATTGAAAGCGTGCAGAAAGCTCTGCAGCAGCACATTGACGAAGCCTTCGCCCAGCTCTGGTCAGATCATCCTGCCATTATTACGTCATTAAAGTCCCATCTGTAATCTATTAACTGACTTCAGGTATTATGTTGACAGTATTTTGCAGAAAATTCGACAACAGCTGACAGCGGACCTCCAAAACAAGATGGACACGCTGGATATTGATGTATCCTGTCTGGCGCTTAAAATAACGTCCACGCAGATCTCCCTCAAGCCCAATCCTACTCGAATACCTGCAGGGTAATCATTGATTGCGAGTGCCAAATGATTATATTTGCATCTACACCTCCCAGGATTGTGCTCATTCTAACAATTTGCATATATCAGGGGTGTCCAAAGTGCAGCCCGGGGGCCATTTGCGGCCCGCAGCTAATTGTTTACCGGCCCGCCACACATTCTGGAAATGCTATTGCAAAAATAAAAAAATAAACATAAAAAAATGTGGAATGAGGTGAAATCTAACTAGAAAAAGTTGCAATGTTGACACAAAGCTGCCATGCAGGCTGTTTTTTTTCTTTTGTCTATCTTTATTTATTATTTGCAATTGCTAAAAAAAAAAAAATTAAAAAAAAAATCAATGTTATAATGAATTATTGACCTTTTCAAGGCTCCAATTATTTAAAATATTTCACTTGAAAATGTTTTATGTGGAAAATATTGCATATATTGTGTGGTTGCCATATACGAATATCAACGTTTTCTTTGACAAAAGAGCATAAAACAAACAAAATAATAGTTCAAACGTAAAATGGACAGATATATCTGAAGTTGATCTCGTAACTTAAGTGTTGAAAGTAAAAACAACTAATAAAAAATGTATCACTTTATTTCATTTCATTTCATTTCATTCATGTTTATTTCGAATATGTAGACAAAACAAAATTTTGAAAAAAAACAACAAAAAAGCCATTCAAGAATGAATAACAAAAACAATAATAATAATAATAGTAATAATAAAAAGCAAAAGAAACAAGAAATGAAAATAAACATTAATGTAAACATATCCGAAAAGGAGTGAGAAGAAGTAAAAACGTATGTACTCCCACCCCTCTTATTACTTACTGTATGTTTAATAATAATAATAGTATATAAAAATGTTATGTCATATAAATACATATACATATATAAGTATGTATAATTTGTTGAAAGGACTAGTTGGTACAATCCCTGGGGACTCTGCATGGCAGGGGCGTCCTCCTCCCTGAGCCAGGCTTGCACCTGACCGCATACCTAAGTGAGGCTAGGTGACACTGCTGGGAGGCTTTTCCACCATTGGGACACATCTTCAGTTGTGTGCCCCAGCGTCACGGGGTGTTTCGGCCCGGCTTACCACAAGACACCCTCTGCTGAGGAAGGGCCCACCCCAGGGTGATCAAATCCCTGGGTGTGTGTGTCCCATTAGGTGTTAGCCTTATCAGCCCAGCTGGTGTCACTCCTCCTCAACCACAACCAATGGCTCGTCCTCTCTGCTGTGTTGGCCAGCTCTTTAATGGCCTGTCTGTGAGCCTGCCCCCTGACTCCAACCTCCCTAAGGAGCTTTGCTGTTGTGCTAGCTACAAAGCCCCTACAGCCCACCTCCACTGGGCGCACCCTTACCCTCCAGCCTCTGTCCTGTGCCTCAGCTGCAAGGTTGGAGTACCGCAGCTTCTTGCGTTCATATGCTTCTTCGATGGCATCCTCCCACGGAACTGTCAGTTCAATGATATAGACAATATGGGAGGTTTCAGACCATAGGACGAGGTCTGGACGCAGGGTGGTCGTTGCGATCGCCGGGGGGAAAATTAGCCTCTGATATATATATATATATATATATATATATATATATATATATATATATATATATATATATATATATATATATCTACAACACACATTTAACAAGTAACTATGAATGTGACACAACGGCGTGTATACATAGTATACATATACATACACATACAAACCTACTGACTCTTAGTGCAGTTCACTATATACTTTATGAGTGAGGCACCTTTTGGATCCCAAATATATTTAATGGGATTTTATTCATCTTTTCACTGTGATTACTCAAAAATAATAATAAATTAAATCAATGGTGTCCTGCATTATTGATCTTTTTAAGGCTCAAATTACTTCACATCAAACATTGCTTTCTGAATGTTTTTGGGCAGTGGGGGAAATACTGCATATTTCAGTTTTATTATAAAAAACAAAGTTGTCTTTGACAGGAAAGGCTTTTTTTTTTTTTAACTTAATATCAACCTGAAGTTGATATACTGTAGAGATTTACTGTAAGCGTTAAATAAATTAAAAAATAATAATTTAACTTTTTTTGAACAATTTTTAATAATTGAGACCCTTTATGGTCTCCGGGAGCCCTAAAGGTAAAAAAAAAAAAAAAAAATCCATATATTTTGTTATGGTTTTGAAAATGAAAAGTATCAAATTGGCCCCCGCATGCTTTAATTTTCCCGTGTGTGGCCCTCAGTGAAAAAACCCTCGCCCCATCCTTTATATGTATGTGAATGACTGAGCATTTCAAGTAGCCTCTACACCTGTGGGATGTTCCAAATAAGTGTTTGATGAGCATTCCTCAACTTTCTCAGTCTTTTTTGCCACTTGTGCCAGCTTTTTTGAAACATGTTGCAGGCATCAAATTCCAAATGAGCTAATATTTGCAAAAAATAACAAAGTTTACCTGTTCGAACATTAAATATCTTGTCTTTGCAGTCTATTCAATTGAATATAAGTTGAAAAGGATTTGCAAATCATTGTTTTTATTTACCATTTACACAACGTGACAACTTTACTGGTTTGGTATGATCGTTGTTAACAGGACGGATTGAGAATTGTGTGAATTTTAACGCCATTTAAAATAACTACAGTAGTTATAAGCACAACTGTGTAATCAATATCAGAGTGTGTTAGGTAAACAAGACTGAGTTCCAAGTTAATTAAACTAAGTGTAGGTGGTATAAGCACAAATATATAAAGAATATCAGAGGCGGTTGGTAATGTGTTAGGTAACAGGACTGAGTGAAAACTCAGACATGACTTAAGTGTGATTTTATTTTTAAGTTAATAGAAATAAAGTATGTGTTCAAAGTAGTTTATAAGTTAATCGTTTGAATTGTATGGATACATTTTGCAATCAGTGCAGGACATTTTGCTCATTTAAAAAAAAATGTATAGCTGATTTTTATAATGCATTAGTTTTTTATATCGGGGATGCAGTAGAATGTGTTAACATGTGTATGTCTCGTCTCCCCTTTAGCACCTGCACACCACAGGAGTGGGTCAGGTTCAGCCAGCTTAATTTGGCGCGGGCCCATGAGGCCATGCGGATGTCCCAGCAAATGAGGGACGACATGAGTCTCTCCCGAGTCAACGTATGCGTTTTAAACAGTCTCATGCAAACTTCTTGTTTGGATGTAATTCCTTTCTCTGTCCTATGATGTCCAGCTGCACAACGAGCTGAAGAAGCAACAAAGTGCCACCGAGTTTGCACTTCGTAAGCGCAGTCACCAAGAACAACAGGCTTCCAGTCAGCTTCAGTGGCAGCTGAAAAACGTGAGTTTAAAAATGGGCCATTGCTTGTTGTAACTCTCTCAAAATGAACTTTAACTCTAAATCGGGTAATATAGATCAGGGGTCACTAACCTTTTTGAAAGCAAGAGCTACTTCTTGGGTACTGATTAATGCGAAGGGCTACCAGTTTGATACACACTTGAATAAATTGCCAGAAATAGCCAATTTGCTCAATTTACCTTTAACTCTATGTTATTATTAATAATTAATGATATTTACACTTAATTGAACAGTTTAAAAGAGGAGAAAACACGAAAAAAAAATGACAATTACATTTTGAAACATAGTTTATCTTCAATTTAACTCTTTAAAATTCAAAATGCAACCTAAAAAAGAAGAGAAAAACTTAAAAAAATAATTTATGGAACATCATTAGTAATTTTTCCTGATTAAGATTAATTTTAGAATTTTGATGACATGTTTTAAATAGGTTAAAATCCAATCTACACTTTGTTAGAATATATAACAAATTGGACCAAGCTATATTTCTAACAAAGACAAATCATTATTTCTTCTAGATTTTCCAGAACAAAAATTTTAAAATAAATTCAAAATACTTTGAAATAAGATTTAAATTTGATTCTACAGATTTTCTAGATTTGCCAGAATAATTTTTTTGAATTTTAATCATAATATGTTTGAAGAAATATTTCACAAATACTCTTCGTCGAAAAAACAGAAGCTAAAATGAAGAATTAAATTTCAATTTATTTATTATTCTTCACAATTAAAAAAAAAATAAATTACTTGAACATTGATTTTAATTGTCAGGAAAGAAGAGGAAGGAATTTAAAAGGTAAAAAGGTATATGTGTTTAAAAATCCTAAAATCATTTTTAAGGTTGTATTTTTTCTCTAAAATTGTCTTTCTGAAAGTTATAAGAAGCAAAGTAAAAAAATTAATGAATTTATTTAAAGAAGTGAAGACCAAGTCTTTAAAATATTTTCTTGGATTTTCAAATTCTTTTTGAGTTTTGTCTCTCTTAGAATTAAAAATGTCGGGCAAAGCGAGACCAGCTTGCTAGTAAATAAATAACATTTAAAAAATAGAGGCAGCTCACTGGTAAGTGCTGCTATTTGAGCTATTTTTAGAACAGGCCAGCGGGCTACTCATCTGGTCCTTATGGGCTACCTGGTGCCCGCGGGCACCGCGTTGGTGACCGCTGATATAGATATTGAACTATTTAGAATGTGTATAGGCCTCTTTTAGGCAATTTTATTTTATTTTTGTACGAGTTTCCGAAGCCCAAGATGAATCGGGACAGGACTGAAAGTAACATGAGTGAGTTTTTAGTGTAGAATTAGCAAATATATGAAATATAGCCACACAAAATGTATCCTTATAGCATGTTGACACTAAGCACATTGCATTAATTTAACAACAAAACTTCTTTTTTTTTAATAAACAACAATTAAACACATATTTGGGTAACAGGACTGTGATTTCTCCATCAATCCTAGTTAAAATATCAAATAGAAAAATAAATGAGTGAACTCTTATACAAACATATGTGTATATGTGTATGTACAATGTGTATATACATATTTGTATATACATATGTGTATATACATATGTATATACACATATGTATATACATATGTGTATATACATGTGTATATACATTTGTGTGTATACAGTTGTGTATATAAGTATATACATTTGTGTATATACATTTGTGTATGTACGTATATACATTTGTGTATATACGTATATACATTTGTGTATATAGGTATATACATTTGTGTATATAGGTATGTACATTTGTGTATATAGGTATGTACATTTGTGTATATAGGTATGTACATTTGTGTATATAGGTATGTACATTTGTGTATATACATTTGTGTATATACGTATATACATTTGTGTATATACGTATATACATTTGTGTATATACATTTGTGTATATAGGTATGTACATTTGTGTATATAGGTATATACATTTGTGTATATAGGTATGTACATTTGTGTATATAGGTATGTACATTTGTGTATATACATTTGTGTATATAAGTATATACATTTGTGTATATACGTATATACATTTGTGTATATAGGTATATACATTTGTGTATATAGGTATGTACATTTGTGTATATAGGTGTATACATTTGTGTATATAGGTATGTACATTTGTGTATATAGGTATATACATTTGTGTATATACGTATATACATTTGTGTTTATACATTTGTGTATATACATTTGTGTATATAGGTATGTACATTTGTGTATATAGGTGTACATTTGTGTATATAGGTATATACATTTGTGTATATAGGTATGTACATTTGTGTATATAGGTATATACATTTGTGTATATACGTATATACATTTGTGTATATACATTTGTGTATTTAAATGTAAATACACAAATGTATATACGTATATACACAAATGTATGTACGTATATACATTTGTGAATATATATTTGTGTATATACGTATATACATTTGTGTATATAGGTATGTACATTTGTGTATATAGGTATATACATTTGTTTATATAGTTATGTACATTTGTGTATATAGGTATATACATTTGTGTATATACATTTGTGTATATACGTATATACATTTGTGTATATACATTTGTGTATATACATTTGTGTATATACGTATATACGATTTGTGTACATACGTATATACATTTGTGTATATACATTTGTGTATATACATGCGTATATACACATGTATATACGTATATACATGCGTATATACATATGTGTATATACGCATGTGTATATACATATGTGTATATACGCATGTGTATATACGCATGTGTATATACGCATGTGTATATACACTTGTCTATACTAATGTGTATATACGTATGTGTATATACATAAGTATATATAAGTATGTGTATATACGTATGTGTATATATGTATATACGCATATGTATAAAGGCCTTAAAAACATCCAAACACCACCATTGAGGTTTCATATACATGATGTAAGTATATATGTAATGTAGTAACGGACACATTTATAATATTTGATATTTACGTATTTTGATCCTCTTAAGCTTATGCGGCGCATTCATTTAAAAAACGCATCACATTTGCTTTTTTTTTTTCTTCCTTCATCACTGATTATTACTCATTCATGAGAGCCAACAAACATAATAAAACATCACTCACCGTGCAAAGTCTGCTGTCATTAGGATGCCGACTGCTGGGATGTTCATATATTCCCATTTAGGTGAAGAATGTCTCGTAATCCTCACAAAGAAAGGGGGTTGGAGGGTAGGTGGACGGGGTCAAGAACAAGTGTCTTTTCGTGTCGTCCTCGCCGGTTTCAGGTGCTAAATGGCTGTCAAAGTGTACCAATTTGTCGTAATACCTACTCAGTCGTCTCATGTCCAGGTGAGATGCATGATTTATGATCTAGAATAAACTTACAAGGAGCAGACCGCTCGATGATGTAAACATAGGCACACACGGAAGTGATGACGTCGCCGCTATAAATAGTTTGTCTGCGTTAGCGCTTATAATAACAATATCATTAATACTTGGTTAATATTCAAATTGCAAAATATAAATGCATTGTTGGCTGTTTTTGAATGGTTATTTGTTGGATTTTTATGGGCGAAATAGAGAAAGCGGGCTTTTATTTACTTTTATTTACAAGTTAGAGTGCATTTTTTAATAAATTAATCCATCGTCATGTCTTTCATAATGATTGTAAACAATAGGTAACATTTAAAAAAAAAAAAGTGCAGTTCCCCATTAAAACCTCTAAAGGCTTAGTGGCCACATGCGTGGACAGCACCTTTTAGCTCTTATTTCCAAAATTGTGTACACTACTGAATTGGGGTCTTATGGCCACTTATGTGGACACTTATACTGCCATCTGGTGGTGTCAGAAGAGTATAACATACAATGGAATTTGGAAAAAAAAAGTGTAAAAATAAGAATTAGCATGTCACTAAACATGAAGTACATGTTTGTTACTTATGGACTAAGTACATCATATCAAAAGATGATTCTTAGTTTGTATTCTAATTAGGGTCCAATAAGCCCAAATAGCAAAGAGAAATAAAAAAAGGATGTAAACAAACAGCTTTGGCCTTAAGAGGTTTTAAACAGGTCTTCCCTGAGATGTAATGTATGCTCAATGAAAAATACATTTTAATTTCCTGGGGATGGTACCATGCAAAAAAAGGATGCAAGACATAACCTTTATTGGATTCAATATGCAGTTATTACATATTATTTATAAAGTGTGTGTGTGTCCTGTAACAGACTGAAAATGAGATAGCCGAGATGGAAAACGACATCTACAGACTAGATGCCGATTTGCAGGCCAAAATGGCCCCGATGAAGTTGGCACACACCAGACTGGAGAACAGAACCTTCAGACCGGGCATGGACCTGTGCAGAGATGAGGTGGATGTGCAGCACAGATTGACTATGCATGCAAGAAGTAAACGTTCATTCGTCAAACTTTTGTCTTTTTTCCCTCATGATGGCTTGCAGGCACAGCGTGCCCTTGTTGATGAAGTCAATCAGCTGCAGGCTACCATTGCCACTTTGAAGAAGAAGCTCGCTGAAGCTCAGTGAGTAAAATACACTTTGTCTGCCCGACTTTTTCGTATGATTTTGTTTCTGATGTCATACATTGTGCGGAATGTGTTTAAAAAAAAAAAAAAAAAATATATATATATATATATATATATATATATATATATATATATATATATATATATATATATATATATATATATATATATATATATATATATATATATATATATATATATATATTTGTAGATATTGCACCAAAAACCAGACATTTGCAGCTAGAATAGTCATTTACCACATTAGCAATGTTTAGAGTGTATTTCTTTAAAGTTAAGACTAGTTTAAAGTTATCTTCATTGAAAAGTACAGTGCTTTTCCTTCAAAAATAAGGACATTTCAATGTGACCCCAAACTTTTGAACGTATATATATATATATATATATATATATATATATATATATATATATATATATATATATATATATATATATATATATATATATATATATACTACCGTTCAAAAGTTTGGGGTCACATTGAAATGTCCTTATTTTTGAAGGAAAAGCACTGTACTTTTCAATGAAGATAACTTTAAACTAGTCTTAACTTTAAAGAAATACACTCTATACATTGCTAATGTGGTAAATGACTATTCTAGCTGCAAATGTCTGGTTTTTGGTGCAATATCTACATAGGTGTATAGAGGCCCATTTCCAGCAACTATCACTCCAGTGTTCTAATGGTACAATGTGTTTGCTCATTGGCTTAGAAGGCTAACTGATGATTAGAAAACCCTTGTGCAATCATGTTCACACATCTGAAAACAGTTTAGCTCGTTATAGAAGCTACAAAACCGACCTTCCTTTGAGCAGATTGAGTTTCTGGAGCATCACATTTGTGGGGTAAATTAAATGCTCAAAATGGCCAGAAAAAGAGAACTTTCATCTGAAACTCGACAGTCTATTCTTGTTCTTAGAAATAAAGGCTATTCCACAAAATTGTTTGGGTGACCCCAAACTTTTGAACGGTAGTATATATATATATATATATATATATATATATATATATATATATATATATATATATATATATATATATATATATATATATATATATATATATATATATCTCGGGCCGATAACTGATATCAATCAATCAATCAATCAAAGTTAATTTATATAGCCCTTAATCACAAGTGTCTCAAAGGGCTCAAAATCAGATCAGGACATCCCTAATAAAAGGCATATGCCGCAGTATTGTTGTTACAGGGTTATGTTTTGAGCCTCATAAAATCTGCCTAGCAACAAGTGGTCACACAAATATATTAAGTTGATATACGCAACAACATCTGTAAGATAATATCAACACCATATTTATAATAAACACAAAATTATTGGGAAAAAATAAAATAAATAAAATAAGAATACATAATAAAATAAAATAAATAAATATATATATATAAATATATATATATATATAAATATATATATATATATATATATATATATATAAATATATATATATATATAAATATATATATATATATATATATATTTTTTTTTTTTTTTATTTTAAATTTTTTTATTTATTTATTTTTTATTTTTTATTTTTATTTTCCCCCCCCCCAATAATTTGGTATTTATTATAATTATGGTCAAAAAAAATTAATAAAAGTACAATAAAAAATTTGGTATTTATTATACAATTTTAGTCAGCTGTATTAATTAAGACTTGTTTAAGTCGGGGTCCACTTAAATTGATTCATGATACAGATATATACTATCATCATAATACAGTCATCACACAAGATAATCATCAGAGTATATACATTGAATTATTTATATTATTTACAATTCGGGGTGTGGGATATGGAGGGGGGGGGGCAGGGGTTAGGTTTGGTTGATATCAACACTTCAGTCATCAACAATTGCATCATCAGAGAAATGGACATTGAAACAGTGTAGGACTGACTTGGGCGGATATGTACAGCAAGTAGTGGACGTAGAGAGAGAGATCAGAAAGCATAAGAATAAGTATCTACATTTGATTATGTACATTTGATTATTTACAACCCGGGGAGGTGGGATGTGGAAGGGGGAGGGTGTTAGTTTAGGGTTGAAGTTGCCTGGAGGTGTTCTTTTAGTGCGGTTTTGAATGCAATAGTATGTTTTGTATAAATAGTGCACTAAATAATAGAGACTTGACAATTGAATGCCAATATTCCGCATCTTTCCATCACTCAGGCACTCGTTACAGAGGCTGAAGCTCCATCACCACCAGCTGATGCAGGATCTCGCCAGGAAACGCGACGCCCTGGCTCTGGAGCAGCGTTGCATGAACATTCGCAGCCGCCTCATCCCAATACTTTACGGCGATGACACCCCGGTACCACTGGTCCAGCTCACCAGCTCTAGTGGGAGGAGCACCCAGCATCTTAAGGCTCAGTAGGATTTTGTCGTTTGAATCAAATCCCACTAATCGACAAAGAGCATTGTGTCCTTTCCATCCCGGATTTTATGAGGTGTGTCGTGCTGGATCGTCGGGTAGGAGGGTTCGTCCAAATGATGTTTTTGTAAAAAGCCTATCAAGATATTTCTGGGATCCGAGTGTATTCAGACTCACGTTTGTGTAAGGGTCATTTTACTCTCCGTTATCTGTTTAATGGCTTTGTTTGGCTCCGTCGTGATGTTTGACCATCTGACGCCGTTTAGAGCATGAGGATAATAATAATGTGAACTTTGACCTAAGTATGTGCTTTAGATTTTTTTTTTAAAGGGAAAAGGTCCAAACAGGGTAATTTGCAATATTAGAAATATTAGAAACAGCTCTCAGTGTGATGGTATGCATAAAAAAATACTCCAAACTGCAAGCAAGCACTAATAAATAGAGTGTAAAATGTACCGGTTTACATAGCTAACAGCCAGTGTTGGGACTTTGTAACGCGTTACTGTAACGCCGTTAGTTTCGGCGGTAACTAGTAGTCTAACGCGTTATTTTTTATATTCAGTAACTCAGTTACCGTTACTACATGATGCGTTACTGCGTTATTTTACGTTATTTTTTGTGTAGTATTGGATAAAATCAGAAGATCTGAGTGTGATTTATTGGAGCGCTGCAGTGTCGTCCTTCTGATTCTTCCTGTCTCACAACCGGGACAAGAGAATTGGCACTGTGTGTGTGTGTGGGTGTGGTGAGGGAAGGGGAGGGGGCGTGTCTGTGTTTACTAACAAGACATCATGGTGGAGCTGAAGCCGAGTTTCTTAACATGGAGATATTCTAGACTGACCATGCGTCCTCTTTTCCCCGGACATGTCTTCTTTTGCGGGGCTGTCTGGGCGGAGTTTCTTAAATGCCTCAAATGTCTGGCATTTTGAGTTAGGGTTGCGTGTATTTTCAATGTACGTTCAGGGTTAAGAAGGTTTTTTTTTGTCCTGTCCAGCTTCTCAGGCAAATCATATAGTACAGTGGTCCCCAACCACCGGGCCGCGGCCCGGTACCGGTCCGGGGACCGATTGGTACCGGGCCGCACAAGAAATAAAAAATAAAAAAATAAAAAAATATATTTTTTTTTTAATTAAATCAACATAAAAAACACAATATATACGTTATATATCAACATAGATCAATACAGTCTGCAGGTATACAGTCCGTAAGCCCACATGATTGTATTTCTTTATGGGGGGAAAAAAAAAAAAAAAAAAAAAATTTTTAAATACACCCCCCCTCCCCTCCCCCCACCGGTCCGTGGGACAAATTTTCTAGCGTTGACCGGTCCGCAGCTACAAAAAGGTTGGGGACCACTGATATAGTAGATGTAGATGCCCATATCGGCTGTGCAGATTTACTTTACAAAAGAGAAGTGTAGGATACTTCTCTTGTTGCCTTATTTGTATTTGACTTTATTAAATGTATTTATATTATCGTTTGGTGCAGCCGGGCCGGAGCAGGAGGGGATAGAAAGAGGAAAAAAAGGAAGACAGAGGGGGGAATTGTGGGGACAAGAGGGGGATTAGACAGAGAGACAAAAACAACAACAGCAAACACAACAACAACAATAGAGCAACATCAGCAAATACTACATGTACAAATATGATGGTAAAAGTAATAGCAAATAAGCAGTTAGCGAAAAAATAAAAAATAATACAGAAATGACAATGGGCATTATTACACTAAAAATGGAGCAATACGAATACCAATAGAAATAGTGCTATTGATAATAAACAATACCAATACTTTACCTTTATTATCAACAATACAGTTGTTCAAAGGCAACAATACATATACGTAATGCTAACTTGAGAAACGAAAGAATGCAGAAAAATGGAGGGGAAGAAAGAGAAGCAACCTACATTAATCTTGTAGATTGTTATAGTAACAATAGGTTAAGCTTTGTCAGTGTGCCATGTGTTATACCCAGTTTACCCTAGGGCAACAACGTTAATATATGTTTGATGAAACCTGATTATGTGCATGAGTGTATGTGTGCATATGTACTTGTATATGTACAGTATGTGTATATGTGTGTTTGTACAGTGAATGTATATGTACAGTATGTGTATATGTGTGTTTGTACAGTGAATGTATATGTACAGTATGTGTATATGTGTGTTTGTACAGTGAATGTATATGTATAGTATGTGTATGTGTGTGTTTGTACAGTGAATGTATATGTACAGTATGTGTATATGTGTGTTTGTACAGTGAACGTGTATGTATAGTATGTGTATGTGTGTTTGTACAGTGAATGTATATGTACAGTATGTGTATACAGTATGTGTGTTTGTACAGTGAGTGTATATGTACAGTATGTGTATATGTATGTTTGTACAGTGAATGTATATGTACGGTATGTGTATGTTTGTATAATGATTGTGCGTGTGGAAGTACAAACTTTGAGTGTGTAAATATGTACTGTATTTGTATATGTATGTGGGAGCGTAAGTACCTATGTATGTGTGTATGTATGTTTGTGAGTACATGTGAATTTGTATGTACAATACATTTGACTCCCAGTGTGTGCGGGAGCCAGAGTACGGCCCCAGCCTCCCCGAGAGCCCAACCCACAAACAGTAGGTGTGGTGCCCAGGGAACCAGGGACCACCGCCCCCACGCAGCCAAGCCGGACAGCGACAGGAACCCAAGAGGCCGGCCCACCGCGCCGCCCACAAGGGCCAGCAGCAAACCGCAGACAGACGCACCCGGCAGAGGACAAGGCACGAGAAAAGCAGGGGACAGCCAGACCCCGAGCCAGCGAGAGACCACACCCCACATGGGCAGAAAGGCGGGACGCCCCGCCCGAGGGGCCTGAAGAACCCCCGCAACCGGACAGGAAGACCGCCCCCGCCCCACCGGCAACCGGGCCCCCACGAGCCCACCCCCCACCCCCGGAGAGCGCGGCGAGTCCAGCCCCCGGCCACCCCACCCAAGTTGGCCGCCACAGGACCACCCAGCACGGGGCCACGGGAACCACCCACCCCACCCGCAGGGACCCCAACGATGGAGATGGAACAACCAGCAACCGCCCCGCCGAGTCCCCCCCTGAGGTAGGGGGGAAAAATAAATAAATAAATAAATAATATTGATAAAATATATTAAAAAATTAAAATAAATAAATAATTAAATCTATTTAAAAAAAAAAAAAAAGAATTAAAAGAAGATCACAGACATGCTGACACACAAGGTCACTACCCCAATAAAAAAAAAATAAATAAAAAAAAATAATAATAATAATTTAAAAAAAAAAAATATATATATATATATATATATATATATATATATATATATATATATATATATATATATATATATATATATATATATATTATAAATAAATAAAATAGACAAATAAAAAATGTGTGTGTGTATATATATATATATACGTTTATGAATTTTTATTTTTTTATATATATATAAAAAAAATATATATATACGTATTTTTTTTTTATAAATAAAAAAAATATTTTTTATATATATACTACCGTTCAAAAGTTTGGGGTCACCCAATCAATTTTGTGGAACAGCCTTCATTTCTAAGAACAAGAATAGACTGTTGAGTTTCAGATGAAAGTTCTCTTTTTCTGGCCAATTTAAGCGTTTAATTGACCCCACAAATGTGATGCTCCAGAAACTCAATCTGCTCAAAGGAAGGTCACTTTTGTAGCGTCTGTAACGAGCTAAACTGTTTTCAGATGTGTGAACATGATTGCACAAGGGTTTTCTAATCATCAATTAGCCTTCTGAGCCAATGAGCAAACACATTGTACCATTAGAACACTGGAGTGATAGTTGCTGGGAATGGGCCTCTATACACCTATGTAGATATTGCACCAAAAACCAGACATTTGCAGCTAGAATAGTCATTTACCACATTAGCAATGTATAGAGTGTATTTCTTTAAAGTTAAGACTAGTTTAAAGTTATCTTCATTGAAAAGTACAGTGCTTTTCCTTCAAAAATAAGGACATTTCAATGTGACCCCAAACTTTTGAACGGTAGTATATATATATATATATATATATATATATATATATATATATATATTAATATATATTATAGTGACCTTATTCTGACCATAGAAATAGTGTAGGGTGTGAATTTAAAAACACAGCACGGGACTTTGAAATTGTTGGAGGTCCACAAGTAAATGTTCTGTCAGTTGTATACGCAAACATTTTTTTTTACAGTCATTAAATAAGTACCTTTGGATTTTAATTTAAAAAACAAAAACAGACCTAAAATATTTTCTTTGCTGAACTCCACCATGAAATATTACAAGTTCAGTCAGCATGTTAGTAAAATAAACAAACCTATTTTTTTATACTGACAGTAAAAATGGGATATGAAGGGAAAATAACAGAAAAAGACTCAAAATATTTTCTTGTGGAACTCCAACATAAAATTATACAATTTTAGTCAGCTGTATTAATTAAAAACATATATTTTCTTAAAGGGACCTGACAATACCAATGGGATGAGAATTAAAAAAACAAAACAGAAGGGGGCTCAGAACATTTACTTGTGGAACTCAAACATGAAATATTACACTTTATTTTTTTTTGGTGGCTTTACTCACAATAACAATAGGATGTGAAATTAAAAACAACAAAAACAAAAGGAGACCCAAAACAAATCCTTGTGAAACTCAAAGGGGAAGTTATATCATTTTAGTCAGCTCTATTAGTTAAAAATAAAGATGTATTTTCTTCAATAACAATGGGATAAGAACAACAACAAAAAAATGAAAGGGGCCCAAAACATTATATTGTGGAATTCCAAAATGTAATTTTACAATTTCAGTCATCTGTATTAATAATAATGATAATGATAATAAGATGCATTTTCTTCAATAGTATAGCAACATTAAAAAAATAAAATAAAATGTGGCCCAAAAAATGTGTGGATAATGAAATATTATTACAATTTCAGTCAGCATTGTTAGTCATAAAAAACAACAAAAACATTATCATGTCAATAAAATACAATAAAAAAAACAGAAGGGGAGACAAAAGATTTCCTTGTGGAAGTCCAAAAGTACTACTGTATTTTTACAATTTCATTGAACTGGACTGAATAATCAATACAGTACTTAAATAGTGTTATTTGTTATATTTATAGAATAATATATTAATAATAATCAAGTAATTAAAATATATTTAGAATTAATAACATTATATACAGAAAATATTTGTGTATTGCACTGAAAAAAGTCAGTGTTCAAAAACAAGAAAAGAAAATACAAAAATTTGGGGTATTTTATTTGAACTAAGCAAAATTATCTGCCAATAGAACAAGAACATTTGGCTTGTCAAGACTTTCCAAAACAAGTAAAATTATCTAACCTTAATTAACCCAAAAATACCTTAAAATAAGTATATTATCACTAATAACAACTGTACTACTATATGAGTACGTATTTTCTATTGTTTCGTTGAAAATAAAACAGCAAAGTCCATTTGGCTGTCATCTGTTTTAATTATGAGACACAATTGTGTCAAAGTCATGATTTTTTTTTTTCATGCTTGAAATAAGAAATGATTACTTTCAAAAAGTAGTTTAATACTTGTGAGTGTTGATGACACAGCTTTGCAACACTTGATATTCTAGTTTCAAGCATGTTTTACTCAATATAGGTCATCAAATCTCAGCAACAAGCTGTAATATCTTACTGAGATCATTTAGGACCAAAACCCTTAAAACAAGTAAAACACTCGAACATAAAATCTGCTTAGTGAGAAGAATGATCTTATCAGACAGAAAATAAGCAAATATCACCCTTATTTGAGATATGTCATCTTACTTAGATTTCAGTTTTTGCAGTGTGCATGGTTATTTATGTTTTAAAGGACGGCACTGCAAAAAGTGAAATCTAAGTAAGATGAAATATCTCAAATAAGGGTGATATTTGCTCATTTTCTGTCTGATAAGATCATTCTTCTCACTAAGCAGATTTTATGTTAGTATTTTACTTGTTTTAAGGGTTTTGGTCCTAAATGATCTCAGTAAGATATTACAGCTTGTTGCTGAGATGTGATGACTTATATTGAGTAAAACATGCTTGAAACTAGAATATCAACTGTTGCAAAGCTGTGTCATCAACACTCACAAGTATAAAACTACTTTTTTAAAGTAATCATTTCTTATTTCAAGCATGAAAAAAAAATCATGACTTTGACACAATTGTGTCTCATAATTAAAACGGATGACAGCCAAATGGACTTTGCTGTTTTATTTTCAATGAAACAATAGAACATACGTACTCATATAGTAGTACAGTTGGCACAGTACAGTAAACTGACAGTTAATATTTAAACATTTAACATTTGAAACAATTTTGAACAGAAATAGTTCATGCACATTCAGATAAATTCCTCAAAAATACAATAAAAACATTTTTGGCCTGGGGCCGGGCTGTATATATGCGCACTGATTGACTGAAAGAGCACGCACTTGGCGCGATGATGTCATGTTATCCATGGAAAAATGCATTTTTCGACAATATGATTTGCCTGAGCGGCTAGGAGACCCCGAGAGTAACAAGATGTTGCCTTGTTGCCTTTCCATTAAGAACAATAAATTAGCTTTTAGTATAAGTTTGCTGGTTTCAACAACTGTAATGCCGAGCGCATATCATTATGTCAACATAATGGCACTAGCATTTACTTAATTTAATAATATTTTTCAACAAATTTAGCAAAAAGGTCTCTTTTTTTTTCTACCAAGAAAAGTGCACTTGTTATTAGTGAGAATACTCTTATTTTAAGGTATTTTTGGGTTCATTGAGGTTTGCTAATTTTACTTGTTTTGGAAAGTCTCGACAAGTCGAATTTTCTTGTTCTATTGGCAGATAATTTTGCTTAGTTCAAATAAAATACCTGTTTTTGAACACTGACTTTTTGCAGTGTTCAGGAAATGTTCATTTTGTGATATAAATTTGCAGAAAGTTTTTGCATGTATTCTAAAAGTATTTATTGTACGTACAAGTAGGTTTGTTTTTGGAGTATTGTGGTGGAAAGTCAACACCGGCCTTGTTTTGCACGCCGTCCTCTTTGCAAAACATTTCCTGGTGTTTGCCGTCCTCCAATAAAACCCTCCTACTACGAATCCGCGCGTTTTCTGCTCCATTTACTCGTCTTTCCCTTGCGCCACGCCCCCCCCTGCCCTCGCTCTCACGCTCGCCGCCATAAAACCACGAGACGCCACAAACAAGTGGTTGCTGCACATTCGCTCCACCTTTATGACCCCCCCAGTCTTAATGATCGACTCTGACGGAATTATTCTGAATCATTTCACCCCGAGCTCCAGATGCTGCTCCGAGTAGGCAATTACGTTGGCCTGCTAAATGCCCCAATACTTCCGCGTGGGTGCGTGCGTCTTCTTATCTGCGTCCTGATGATGTGATCCTCCATCCGCACAGTTCTTCGGCGCGATGGCGACATGGATGAGACACCACTTTTGATCTGAGCTTTTCAAGCGATGCACGTGGCCGTCAAGGACTGCGTCTCTCTCTTCGTTTACTCCTTCACTTTCCTGCTGGGCCTCCCCGCCAACCTGCTGGTTCTCTTCGTGTACGCCCGCAAGGCCCGCAAGCGCGGTGCCACGCCCAATGTGGTCTACGCCCTCAACCTGTGCCTGGCCAACCTGGCGCTGGTGGCCTGGCTGCCCGTCAAGGCCCTGGAGACCGTGCTTCAGGACTGGATGCTGCCGGCCCCCGTCTGCCCCGTCTACAGCTTCTTCCTCTTCGCCTCGCTCTACGGGAGCTGCCTCTTCATCACGGCGGTGACCACGGGACGCTATCTCAGCATCGCCTTCCCCATTATTTACAAGCGATACCGCCGCGTTCGCATTTCCTGCTGCATCAGCGCTGCCCTGTGGGCTCTGGTGCTGCTCCACCTCGGCGTGGGCCTGGTGGCTGAAGGCGGAGCCAACTTTGTCTCCGTTAAAGACGACGCGGCGGCGTGCTACGACCACTTCAACGCCTCCCAGCTGGCCGTGCTGCTTCCCCTACGCCTGGAAATGGCCGTGGTCCTCTTCCTCCTGCCGCTGGCGGTGTCGTCCTTCTGCACGCTGCGCTGCGTCGCCCTGGTGTGGCGCTCCAACCTGCGGCCCGTGGGGAAGAGGCGAGTCCTCGCCGTGGCGCTCTCCACGCTGGCGGTGTTTGTGGTGTGCTACGCCCCCTATAACGCCTCGCACATGGTCGGTTTCGCCCTGTGGGAGAACGTGGAGTGGAGGACCTACGCCATGTTGACGAGTTCCTGCAACGTCTTCCTGGAGCCCGCCGTCATGCTGATGCTGTCACCCGCCGTGTCGAGGGGCTTCATGGGAAGGACGTGTGGGGGGCACAGCCAGTTCAGCCGCCGCGACGGGGGTCGCCATCGCTGCACGACCCCCAACACTGTGGCTAACGTCAGGTCCCCTGCGACAATCACTGAGGGGACTCAGGCTGGTGCTCTAAGTTCCTAAGACTAAGTTCCTCTGGCAAAGAGTAACAGGACTGAAAGTAACAGGAGTGAGTGTTGAGCACTTTTTTTTCCAACTCTAAATCCATTAAATAGATATTCAACTCCTCAAAATGTCCCATCATTTTTTTTTACAAAGAGTAACAGGACTGAAAGTAACAGGAGTGAGTGTGAAGCACTTTTTTTTTTACCAACTCTAAATCCATTAAATAGATATTCAACTCCTCAAAATGTCCCATCATTTTTTGTACAAAGAGTAAAAGGACTGAAAGTAACAGGAGTGAGTGTTGAGCACTTTTTTTTCCCAACTCTAAATCCATTAAATAGATATTCAACTCCTCAAAATGTCCCATCATTTTTTGTACAAAGAGTAACAGGACTGAAAGTAACAGGAGTGAGTGTGGAGCACTTTTTTTCCAACTCTAAATCCATTAAATAGATATTAAACTCCTCAAAATGTCCCATCATTTTTTGTACAAAGAGTAACAGGACTGAAAGTAACAGGAGTGAGTGTGAAGCACTTTTTTTCCAACTCTAAATCCATTAAATAGATATTAAACTCCTCAAAATGTCCCATCATTTTTTGTACAGAGAGTAACAGGACTGAAAGTAACAGGAGTGAGTGTGAAGCACTTTTTTTCCAACTCTAAATCCATTAAATAGATATTCAACTCCTCAAAATGTCACATCATTTTTTGTACAGAGAGTAACAGAACTGAAAGTAACAGGAGTGAGTGTGAAGCACTTTTTTTCCAACTCTAAATCCATTAAATAGATATTCAACTCCTCAAAATGTCCCATCATTTTTTGTACAAAGAGTAACAGGACTGAAAGTAACTGGAGTGAGTGTTGAGCACTTTTTTTTCAACTCTAAATCCATTAAATAGATATTCAACTCCTCAAAATGTCCCATCATTTTTTGTACAAAGAGTAACAGGACTGAAAGTAACAGGAGTGAGTGTGGAGCACTTTTTTTCCCAACTCTAAATCCATTAAATAGATATTCAACTCTTCAAAATGTCCCATCATTTTTTTTTACAAAGAGTAACAGGACTGAAAGTAACAGGAGTGAGTGTGAAGCACTTTTTTTTTAACCAACTCTAAATCCATTAAATAGATATTCAACTCCTCAAAATGTCCCATCATTTTTGTACAAAGAGTAACAAGACTGAAAGTAACAGGAGTGAGTGTGAAGCACTTTTTTTTTACCAACTCTAAATCCATTAAATAGATATTCAACTCCTCAAAATGTCCCATCATTTTTTGTACAAAGAGTAACAGGACTGAAAGTAACAGGAGTGAGTGTTGAGCACTTTTTTTCCCAACTCTAAATCCATTAAATAGATATTCAACTCCTCAAAATGTCCCATCATTTTTTGTACAAAGAGTAACAGGACTGAAAGTAACAGGAGTGAGTGTGGAGCACTTTTTTTTCCAACTCTAAATCCATTAAATAGATATTCAACTCCTCAAAATGTCCCATCATTTTTTTTACAAAGAGTAACAGGACTGAAAGTAACAGGAGTGAGTGTGAAGCACTTTTTTTTACCAACTCTAAATCCATTAAATAGATATTCAACTCCTCAAAATGTCCCATCATTTTTTGTACAAAGAGTAACAAGACTGAAAGTAACAGGAGTGAGTGTGAAGCACTTTTTTTTACCAACTCTAAATCCATTAAATAGATATTAAACTCCTCAAAATGTCCCATCATTTTTTGTACAGAGAGTAACAGGACTGAAAGTAACAGGAGTGAGTGTGAAGCACTTTTTTTTACCAACTCTAAATCCATTAAATAGATATTAAACTCCTCAAAATGTCCCATCATTTTTTGTACAGAGAGTAACAGGACTGAAAGTAACAGGAGTGAGTGTGAAGCACTTTTTTTTACCAACTCTAAATCCATTAAATAGATATTCAACTCCTCAAAATGTCCCATCATTTTTTGTACAAAGAGTAACAGGACTGAAAGTAACAGGAGTGAGTGTTGAGCACTTTTTTTTCCAACTCTAAATCCATTAAATAGATATTCAACTCCTCAAAATGTCCCATCATTTTTTGTACAAAGAGTAACAGGACTGAAAGTAACAGGAGTGAGTGTTGAGCACTTTTTTTTCCAACTCTAAATCCATTAAATAGATATTCAACTCCTCAAAATGTCCCATCATTTTTTGTACAAAGAGTAACAGGACTGAAAGTAACAGGAGTGAGTGTTGAGCACTTTTTTTTCCAACTCTAAATCCATTAAATAGATATTCAACTCCTCAAAATGTCCCATCATTTTTTTTTACAAAGAGTAACAGGACTGAAAGTAACAGGAGTGAGTGTGAAGCACTTTTTTTTTACCAACTCTAAATCCATTAAATAGATATTCAAGTCCTCAAAATGTCCCATCATTTTTGTACAAAGAGTAACAAGACTGAAAGTAACAGGAGTGAGTGTGAAGCACTTTTTTTTACCAACTCTAAATCCATTAAATAGATATTAAACACCTCAAAATGTCCCATCATTTTTTGTACAAAGAGTAACAGGACTGAAAGTAATAGGAGTGAGTGTTGAGCACTTTTTTTTCCAACTCTAAATCCATTAAATAGATATTCAACTCCTCAAAATGTCCCATCATTTTTTTTACAAAGAGTAACAGGACTGAAAGTAACAGGAGTGAGTGTGAAGCACTTTTTTTTTTACCAACTCTAAATCCATTAAATAGATATTCAACTCCTCAAAATGTCCCATCATTTTTGTACAAAGAGTAACAAGACTGAAAGTAACAGGAGTGAGTGTGAAGCACTTTTTTTTTACCAACTCTAAATCCATTAAATAGATATTCAACTCCTCAAAATGTCCCATCATTTTTTGTACAAAGAGTAACAGGACTGAAAGTAACAGGAGTGAGTGTTGAGCACTTTTTTTCCCAACTCTAAATCCATTAAATAGATATTCAACTCCTCAAAATGTCCCATCATTTTTTGTACAAAGAGTAACAGGACTGAAAGTAACAGGAGTGAGTGTGGAGCACTTTTTTTTCCAACTCTAAATCCATTAAATAGATATTCAACTCCTCAAAATGTCCCATCATTTTTTTTTACAAAGAGTAACAGGACTGAAAGTAACAGGAGTGAGTGTGAAGCACTTTTTTTTACCAACTCTAAATCCATTAAATAGATATTCAACTCCTCAAAATGTCCCATCATTTTTTGTACAAAGAGTAACAAGACTGAAAGTAACAGGAGTGAGTGTGAAGCACTTTTTTTTTTACCAACTCTAAATCCATTAAATAGATATTAAACTCCTCAAAATGTCCCATCATTTTTTGTACAGAGAGTAACAGGACTGAAAGTAACAGGAGTGAGTGTGAAGCACTTTTTTTACCAACTCTAAATCCATTAAATAGATATTAAACTCCTCAAAATGTCCCATCATTTTTTGTACAGAGAGTAACAGGACTGAAAGTAACAGGAGTGAGTGTTGAGCACTTTTTTTTCCAACTCTAAATCCATTAAATAGATATTCAACTCCTCAAAATGTCCCATCATTTTTTTTTACAAAGAGTAACAGGACTGAAAGTAACAGGAGTGAGTGTGAAGCACTTTTTTTTTTTTACCAACTCTAAATCCATTAAATAGATATTCAACTCCTCAAAATGTCCCATCATTTTTTGTACAAAGAGTAACAGGACTGAAAGTAACAGGAGTGAGTGTGAAGCACTTTTTTTTACCAACTCTAAATCCATTAAATAGATATTCAACTCCTCAAAATGTCCCATCATTTTTTTTTACAAAGAGTAACAGGACTGAAAGTAACAGGAGTGAGTGTGAAGCACTTTTTTTTTTTCCCAACTCTAAATCCATTAAATAGATATTCAACTCCTCAAAATGTCCCATCATTTTTTGTACAAAGAGTAACAGGACTGAAAGTAACAGGAGTGAGTGTGGAGCACTTTTTTTTCCAACTCTAAATCCATTAAATAGATATTCAACTCCTCAAAATGTCCCATCATTTTTTGTACAAAGAGTAACAGGACTGAAAGTAACAGGAGTGAGTGTTGAGCACTTTTTTTTCCAACTCTAAATCCATTAAATAGATATTCAACTCCTCAAAATGTCCCATCATTTTTTTTTACAAAGAGTAACAGGACTGAAAGTAACAGGAGTGAGTGTGGAGCACTTTTTTTTTTACCAACTCTAAATCCATTAAATAGATATTCAACTCCTCAAAATGTCCCATCATTTTTTGTACAAAGAGTAACAGGACTGAAAGTAACAGGAGTGAGTGTGAAGCACTTTTTTTTACCAACTCTAAATCCATTAAATAGATATTCAACTCCTCAAAATGTCCCATCATTTTTTTTTTACAAAGAGTAACAGGACTGAAAGTAACAGGAGTGAGTGTGAAGCACTTTTTTTTTTTTACCAACTCTAAATCCATTAAATAGATATTAAACTCCTCAAAATGTCCCATCATTTTTTGTACAGAGAGTAACAGGACTGAAAGTAACAGGAGTGAGTGTTGAGCACTTTTTTTCCAACTCTAAATCCATTAAATAGATATTCAACTCCTCAAAATGTCCCATCATTTTTTGTACAAAGAGTAACAGGACTGAAAGTAACAGGAGTGAGTGTGAAGCACTTTTTTTTTACCAACTCTAAATCCATTAAATAGATATTCAACTCCTCAAAATGTCCCATCATTTTTTGTACAAAGAGTAACAGGACTGAAAGTAACAGGAGTGAGTGTGGAGCACTTTTTTTTCCAGCTCTAAATCCATTAAATAGATATTCAACTCCTCAAAATGTCCCATCATTTTTTGTACAAAGAGTAACAGGACTGAAAGTAACAGGAGTGAGTGTGGAGCACTTTTTTACCAACTCTAAATCCATTAAATAGATATTCAACTCCTCAAAATGTCCCATCATTTTTTTTTTACAAAGAGTAACAGGACTGAAAGTAACAAGAGTGAGTGTGGAGCACTTTTTTTCCAACTCTAAATCCATTAAATAGATATTCAACTCCTCAAAATGTCCCATCATTTTTTGTACAAAGAGTAACAGGACTGAAAGTAACAGGAGTGAGTGTGAAGCACTTTTTTACCAACTCTAAATCCATTAAATAGATATTCACCTCCTCAAAATGTCCCATCATTTTCTGTACAAAGAGTAACAGGACTGAAAGTAACAGGAGTGAGTGTTGAGCACTTTTTTTTCCAACTCTAAATCCATTAAATAGATATTCAACTCCTCAAAATGTCCCATCATTTTTTGTACAAAGAGTAACATGACTGAAAGTAACAGGAGTGAGTGTGAAGCACTTTTTTACCAACTCTAAATCCATTAAATAGATATTCAACTCCTCAAAATGTCCCATCATTTTTTGTACAAAGAGTAACAGGACTGAAAGTAACAGGAGTGAGTGTGGAGCACTTTTTTTTCCAACTCTAAATCCATTAAATAGATATTCAACTCCTCAAAATGTCCCATCATTTTTTGTACAAAGAGTAACAGGACTGAAAGTAACAGGAGTGAGTGTTGAGCACTTTTTTTTCCAACTCTAAATCCATTAAATAGATATTCAACTCCTCAAAATGTCCCATCATTTTTTTTTACAAAGAGTAACAGGACTGAAAGTAACAGGAGTGAGTGTGAAGCACTTTTTTTTTTACCAACTCTAAATCCATTAAATAGATATTCAACTCCTCAAAATGTCCCATCATTTTTTGTACAAAGAGTAAAAGGACTGAAAGTAACAGGAGTGAGTGTTGAGCACTTTTTTTTCCCAACTCTAAATCCATTAAATAGATATTCAACTCCTCAAAATGTCCCATCATTTTTTGTACAAAGAGTAACAGGACTGAAAGTAACAGGAGTGAGTGTGGAGCACTTTTTTTCCAACTCTAAATCCATTAAATAGATATTAAACTCCTCAAAATGTCCCATCATTTTTTGTACAAAGAGTAACAGGACTGAAAGTAACAGGAGTGAGTGTGAAGCACTTTTTTTCCAACTCTAAATCCATTAAATAGATATTAAACTCCTCAAAATGTCCCATCATTTTTTGTACAGAGAGTAACAGGACTGAAAGTAACAGGAGTGAGTGTGAAGCACTTTTTTTCCAACTCTAAATCCATTAAATAGATATTCAACTCCTCAAAATGTCACATCATTTTTTGTACAGAGAGTAACAGAACTGAAAGTAACAGGAGTGAGTGTGAAGCACTTTTTTTCCAACTCTAAATCCATTAAATAGATATTCAACTCCTCAAAATGTCCCATCATTTTTTGTACAAAGAGTAACAGGACTGAAAGTAACTGGAGTGAGTGTTGAGCACTTTTTTTTTCAACTCTAAATCCATTAAATAGATATTCAACTCCTCAAAATGTCCCATCATTTTTTGTACAAAGAGTAACAGGACTGAAAGTAACAGGAGTGAGTGTGGAGCACTTTTTTTCCCAACTCTAAATCCATTAAATAGATATTCAACTCCTCAAAATGTCCCATCATTTTTTTTACAAAGAGTAACAGGACTGAAAGTAACAGGAGTGAGTGTGAAGCACTTTTTTTTTAACCAACTCTAAATCCATTAAATAGATATTCAACTCCTCAAAATGTCCCATCATTTTTGTACAAAGAGTAACAAGACTGAAAGTAACAGGAGTGAGTGTGAAGCACTTTTTTTTTACCAACTCTAAATCCATTAAATAGATATTCAACTCCTCAAAATGTCCCATCATTTTTTGTACAAAGAGTAACAGGACTGAAAGTAACAGGAGTGAGTGTTGAGCACTTTTTTTCCCAACTCTAAATCCATTAAATAGATATTCAACTCCTCAAAATGTCCCATCATTTTTTGTACAAAGAGTAACAGGACTGAAAGTAACAGGAGTGAGTGTGGAGCACTTTTTTTTCCAACTCTAAATCCATTAAATAGATATTCAACTCCTCAAAATGTCCCATCATTTTTTTTACAAAGAGTAACAGGACTGAAAGTAACAGGAGTGAGTGTGAAGCACTTTTTTTTACCAACTCTAAATCCATTAAATAGATATTCAACTCCTCAAAATGTCCCATCATTTTTTGTACAAAGAGTAACAAGACTGAAAGTAACAGGAGTGAGTGTGAAGCACTTTTTTTTACCAACTCTAAATCCATTAAATAGATATTAAACTCCTCAAAATGTCCCATCATTTTTTGTACAGAGAGTAACAGGACTGAAAGTAACAGGAGTGAGTGTGAAGCACTTTTTTTTACCAACTCTAAATCCATTAAATAGATATTAAACTCCTCAAAATGTCCCATCATTTTTTGTACAGAGAGTAACAGGACTGAAAGTAACAGGAGTGAGTGTGAAGCACTTTTTTTTACCAACTCTAAATCCATTAAATAGATATTCAACTCCTCAAAATGTCCCATCATTTTTTGTACAAAGAGTAACAGGACTGAAAGTAACAGGAGTGAGTGTTGAGCACTTTTTTTTCCAACTCTAAATCCATTAAATAGATATTCAACTCCTCAAAATGTCCCATCATTTTTTGTACAAAGAGTAACAGGACTGAAAGTAACAGGAGTGAGTGTTGAGCACTTTTTTTTCCAACTCTAAATCCATTAAATAGATATTCAACTCCTCAAAATGTCCCATCATTTTTTGTACAAAGAGTAACAGGACTGAAAGTAACAGGAGTGAGTGTTGAGCACTTTTTTTTCCAACTCTAAATCCATTAAATAGATATTCAACTCCTCAAAATGTCCCATCATTTTTTTTTACAAAGAGTAACAGGACTGAAAGTAACAGGAGTGAGTGTGAAGCACTTTTTTTTTACCAACTCTAAATCCATTAAATAGATATTCAAGTCCTCAAAATGTCCCATCATTTTTGTACAAAGAGTAACAAGACTGAAAGTAACAGGAGTGAGTGTGAAGCACTTTTTTTTACCAACTCTAAATCCATTAAATAGATATTAAACACCTCAAAATGTCCCATCATTTTTTGTACAAAGAGTAACAGGACTGAAAGTAATAGGAGTGAGTGTTGAGCACTTTTTTTTCCAACTCTAAATCCATTAAATAGATATTCAACTCCTCAAAATGTCCCATCATTTTTTTTTACAAAGAGTAACAGGACTGAAAGTAACAGGAGTGAGTGTGAAGCACTTTTTTTTTTACCAACTCTAAATCCATTAAATAGATATTCAACTCCTCAAAATGTCCCATCATTTTTGTACAAAGAGTAACAAGACTGAAAGTAACAGGAGTGAGTGTGAAGCACTTTTTTTTTTACCAACTCTAAATCCATTAAATAGATATTCAACTCCTCAAAATGTCCCATCATTTTTTGTACAAAGAGTAACAGGACTGAAAGTAACAGGAGTGAGTGTTGAGCACTTTTTTTCCCAACTCTAAATCCATTAAATAGATATTCAACTCCTCAAAATGTCCCATCATTTTTTGTACAAAGAGTAACAGGACTGAAAGTAACAGGAGTGAGTGTGGAGCACTTTTTTTTCCAACTCTAAATCCATTAAATAGATATTCAACTCCTCAAAATGTCCCATCATTTTTTTTACAAAGAGTAACAGGACTGAAAGTAACAGGAGTGAGTGTGAAGCACTTTTTTTTACCAACTCTAAATCCATTAAATAGATATTCAACTCCTCAAAATGTCCCATCATTTTTTGTACAAAGAGTAACAAGACTGAAAGTAACAGGAGTGAGTGTGAAGCACTTTTTTTTTTACCAACTCTAAATCCATTAAATAGATATTAAACTCCTCAAAATGTCCCATCATTTTTTGTACAGAGAGTAACAGGACTGAAAGTAACAGGAGTGAGTGTGAAGCACTTTTTTTACCAACTCTAAATCCATTAAATAGATATTAAACTCCTCAAAATGTCCCATCATTTTTTGTACAGAGAGTAACAGGACTGAAAGTAACAGGAGTGAGTGTTGAGCACTTTTTTTTCCAACTCTAAATCCATTAAATAGATATTCAACTCCTCAAAATGTCCCATCATTTTTTTTTACAAAGAGTAACAGGACTGAAAGTAACAGGAGTGAGTGTGAAGCACTTTTTTTTTTTTTTACCAACTCTAAATCCATTAAATAGATATTCAACTCCTCAAAATGTCCCATCATTTTTTGTACAAAGAGTAACAGGACTGAAAGTAACAGGAGTGAGTGTGAAGCACTTTTTTTTACCAACTCTAAATCCATTAAATAGATATTCAACTCCTCAAAATGTCCCATCATTTTTTTTTACAAAGAGTAACAGGACTGAAAGTAACAGGAGTGAGTGTGAAGCACTTTTTTTTTTTTCCCAACTCTAAATCCATTAAATAGATATTCAACTCCTCAAAATGTCCCATCATTTTTTGTACAAAGAGTAACAGGACTGAAAGTAACAGGAGTGAGTGTGGAGCACTTTTTTTTTTACCAACTCTAAATCCATTAAATAGATATTCAACTCCTCAAAATGTCCCATCATTTTTTGTACAAAGAGTAACAGGACTGAAAGTAACAGGAGTGAGTGTGAAGCACTTTTTTTTACCAACTCTAAATCCATTAAATAGATATTCAACTCCTCAAAATGTCCCATCATTTTTTTTTACAAAGAGTAACAGGACTGAAAGTAACAGGAGTGAGTGTGAAGCACTTTTTTTTTTTTACCAACTCTAAATCCATTAAATAGATATTAAACTCCTCAAAATGTCCCATCATTTTTTGTACAGAGAGTAACAGGACTGAAAGTAACAGGAGTGAGTGTTGAGCACTTTTTTTCCAACTCTAAATCCATTAAATAGATATTCAACTCCTCAAAATGTCCCATCATTTTTTGTACAAAGAGTAACAGGACTGAAAGTAACAGGAGTGAGTGTGAAGCACTTTTTTTTTACCAACTCTAAATCCATTAAATAGATATTCAACTCCTCAAAATGTCCCATCATTTTTTGTACAAAGAGTAACAGGACTGAAAGTAACAGGAGTGAGTGTGGAGCACTTTTTTTTCCAGCTCTAAATCCATTAAATAGATATTCAACTCCTCAAAATGTCCCATCATTTTTTGTACAAAGAGTAACAGGACTGAAAGTAACAGGAGTGAGTGTGGAGCACTTTTTTACCAACTCTAAATCCATTAAATAGATATTCAACTCCTCAAAATGTCCCATCATTTTTTGTACAAAGAGTAACAGGACTGAAAGTAACAGGAGTGAGTGTGGAGCACTTTTTTTCCAACTCGAAATCCATTAAATAGATATTCAACTCCTCAAAATGTCCCATCATTTTTTGTACAAAGAGTAACAGGACTGAAAGTAACAGGAGTGAGTGTGAAGCACTTTTTTTTACCAACTCTAAATCCATTAAATAGATATTCAACTCCTCAAAATGTCCCATCATTTTTTTTTTACAAAGAGTAACAGGACTGAAAGTAACAAGAGTGAGTGTGGAGCACTTTTTTTCCAACTCTAAATCCATTAAATAGATATTCAACTCCTCAAAATGTCCCATCATTTTTTGTACAAAGAGTAACAGGACTGAAAGTAACAGGAGTGAGTGTGAAGCACTTTTTTACCAACTCTAAATCCATTAAATAGATATTCACCTCCTCAAAATGTCCCATCATTTTCTGTACAAAGAGTAACAGGACTGAAAGTAACAGGAGTGAGTGTTGAGCACTTTTTTTTCCAACTCTAAATCCATTAAATAGATATTCAACTCCTCAAAATGTCCCATCATTTTTTGTACAAAGAGTAACATGACTGAAAGTAACAGGAGTGAGTGTGAAGCACTTTTTTACCAACTCTAAATCCATTAAATAGATATTCAACTCCTCAAAATGTCCCATCATTTTTTGTACAAAGAGTAACAGGACTGAAAGTAACAGGAGTGAGTGTGGAGCACTTTTTTTTCCAACTCTAAATCCATTAAATAGATATTCAACTCCTCAAAATGTCCCATCATTTTTTGTACAAAGAGTAACAGGACTGAAAGTAACAGGAGTGAGTGTTGAGCACTTTTTTTTCCAACTCTAAATCCATTAAATAGATATTCAACTCCTCAAAATGTCCCATCATTTTTTTTTACAAAGAGTAACAGGACTGAAAGTAACAGGAGTGAGTGTGAAGCACTTTTTTTTTTACCAACTCTAAATCCATTAAATAGATATTCAACTCCTCAAAATGTCCCATCATTTTTGTACAAAGAGTAACAAGACTGAAAGTAACAGGAGTGAGTGTGAAGCACTTTTTTTTACCAACTCTAAATCCATTAAATAGATATTCAACTCCTCAAAATGTCCCATCATTTTTTGTACAAAGAGTAACAGGACTGAAAGTAACAGGAGTGAGTGTGGAGCACTTTTTTTCCAACTCTAAATCCATTAAATAGATATTAAACTCCTCAAAATGTCCCATCATTTTTTGTACGGAGAGTAACAGGACTGAAAGTAACAGGAGTGAGTGTGAAGCACTTTTTTTCCAACTCTAAATCCATTAAATAGATATTCAACTCCTCAAAATGTCCCATCATTTTTTGTACAAAGAGTAACAGGACTGAAAGTAACAGGAGTGAGTGTGGAGCACTTTTTTTCCAACTCTAAATCCATTAAATAGATATTCAACTCCTCAAAATGTCCCATCATTTTTTGTACAGAGAGTAACAGGACTGAAAGTAACAGGAGTGAGTGTGAAGCACTTTTTTTCCAACTCTAAATCCATTAAATAGATATTCAACTCCTCAAAATGTCCCATCATTTTTTTTTACAAAGAGTAACAGGACTGAAAGTAACAGGAGTGAGTGTGAAGCACTTTTTTTTTTACCAACTCTAAATCCATTAAATAGATATTCAACTCCTCAAAATGTCCCATCATTTTTGTACAAAGAGTAACAAGACTGAAAGTAACAGGAGTGAGTGTGAAGCACTTTTTTTTTACCAACTCTAAATCCATTAAATAGATATTCAACTCCTCAAAATGTCCCATCATTTTTTGTACAAAGAGTAACAGGACTGAAAGTAACAGGAGTGAGTGTTGAGCACTTTTTTTCCCAACTCTAAATCCATTAAATAGATATTCAACTCCTCAAAATGTCCCATCATTTTTTGTACAAAGAGTAACAGGACTGAAAGTAACAGGAGTGAGTGTGGAGCACTTTTTTTTCCAACTCTAAATCCATTAAATAGATATTCAACTCCTCAAAATGTCCCATCATTTTTTTTACAAAGAGTAACAGGACTGAAAGTAACAGGAGTGAGTGTGAAGCACTTTTTTTTACCAACTCTAAATCCATTAAATAGATATTCAACTCCTCAAAATGTCCCATCATTTTTTGTACAAAGAGTAACAAGACTGAAAGTAACAGGAGTGAGTGTGAAGCACTTTTTTTTACCAACTCTAAATCCATTAAATAGATATTAAACTCCTCAAAATGTCCCATCATTTTTTGTACAGAGAGTAACAGGACTGAAAGTAACAGGAGTGAGTGTGAAGCACTTTTTTTTACCAACTCTAAATCCATTAAATAGATATTAAACTCCTCAAAATGTCCCATCATTTTTTGTACAGAGAGTAACAGGACTGAAAGTAACAGGAGTGAGTGTGAAGCACTTTTTTTTTACCAACTCTAAATCCATTAAATAGATATTCAACTCCTCAAAATGTCCCATCATTTTTTGTACAAAGAGTAACAGGACTGAAAGTAACAGGAGTGAGTGTTGAGCACTTTTTTTTCCAACTCTAAATCCATTAAATAGATATTCAACTCCTCAAAATGTCCCATCATTTTTTTTTACAAAGAGTAACAGGACTGAAAGTAACAGGAGTGAGTGTGGAGCACTTTTTTTTTTACCAACTCTAAATCCATTAAATAGATATTCAACTCCTCAAAATGTCCCATCATTTTTTGTACAAAGAGTAACAGGACTGAAAGTAACAGGAGTGAGTGTGAAGCACTTTTTTTTACCAACTCTAAATCCATTAAATAGATATTCAACTCCTCAAAATGTCCCATCATTTTTTTTTACAAAGAGTAACAGGACTGAAAGTAACAGGAGTGAGTGTGAAGCACTTTTTTTTTTTTTACCAACTCTAAATCCATTAAATAGATATTAAACTCCTCAAAATGTCCCATCATTTTTTGTACAGAGAGTAACAGGACTGAAAGTAACAGGAGTGAGTGTTGAGCACTTTTTTTCCAACTCTAAATCCATTAAATAGATATTCAACTCCTCAAAATGTCCCATCATTTTTTGTACAAAGAGTAACAGGACTGAAAGTAACAGGAGTGAGTGTGAAGCACTTTTTTTTCCAGCTCTAAATCCATTAAATAGATATTCAACTCCTCAAAATGTCCCATCATTTTTTGTACAAAGAGTAACAGGACTGAAAGTAACAGGAGTGAGTGTGGAGCACTTTTTTACCAACTCTAAATCCATTAAATAGATATTCAACTCCTCAAAATGTCCCATCATTTTTTGTACAAAGAGTAACAGGACTGAAAGTAACAGGAGTGAGTGTGAAGCACTTTTTTTTTACCAACTCTAAATCCATTAAATAGATATTCAACTCCTCAAAATGTCCCATCATTTTTTGTACAAAGAGTAACAGGACTGAAAGTAACAGGAGTGAGTGTGAAGCACTTTTTTTTACCAACTCTAAATCCATTAAATAGATATTCAACTCCTCAAAATGTCCCATCATTTTTTTTTTACAAAGAGTAACAGGACTGAAAGTAACAAGAGTGAGTGTGGAGCACTTTTTTTCCAACTCTAAATCCATTAAATAGATATTCAACTCCTCAAAATGTCCCATCATTTTTTGTACAAAGAGTAACAGGACTGAAAGTAACAGGAGTGAGTGTGAAGCACTTTTTTACCAACTCTAAATCCATTAAATAGATATTCACCTCCTCAAAATGTCCCATCATTTTCTGTACAAAGAGTAACAGGACTGAAAGTAACAGGAGTGAGTGTTGAGCACTTTTTTTTCCAACTCTAAATCCATTAAATAGATATTCAACTCCTCAAAATGTCCCATCATTTTTTGTACAAAGAGTAACAGGACTGAAAGTAACAGGAGTGAGTGTGAAGCACTTTTTTACCAACTCTAAATCCATTAAATAGATATTCAACTCCTCAAAATGTCCCATCATTTTTTGTACAAAGAGTAACAGGACTGAAAGTAACAGGAGTGAGTGTGGAGCACTTTTTTTTCCAACTCTAAATCCATTAAATAGATATTCAACTCCTCAAAATGTCCCATCATTTTTTGTACAAAGAGTAACAGGACTGAAAGTAACAGGAGTGAGTGTTGAGCACTTTTTTTTCCAACTCTAAATCCATTAAATAGATATTCAACTCCTCAAAATGTCCCATCATTTTTTTTTACAAAGAGTAACAGGACTGAAAGTAACAGGAGTGAGTGTGAAGCACTTTTTTTTTTACCAACTCTAAATCCATTAAATAGATATTCAACTCCTCAAAATGTCCCATCATTTTTGTACAAAGAGTAACAAGACTGAAAGTAACAGGAGTGAGTGTGAAGCACTTTTTTTTACCAACTCTAAATCCATTAAATAGATATTCAACTCCTCAAAATGTCCCATCATTTTTTGTACAAAGAGTAACAGGACTGAAAGTAACAGGAGTGAGTGTGGAGCACTTTTTTTCCAACTCTAAATCCATTAAATAGATATTAAACTCCTCAAAATGTCCCATCATTTTTTGTACGGAGAGTAACAGGACTGAAAGTAACAGGAGTGAGTGTGAAGCACTTTTTTTCCAACTCTAAATCCATTAAATAGATATTCAACTCCTCAAAATGTCCCATCATTTTTTGTACAAAGAGTAACAGGACTGAAAGTAACAGGAGTGAGTGTGGAGCACTTTTTTTCCAACTCTAAATCCATTAAATAGATATTCAACTCCTCAAAATGTCCCATCATTTTTTGTACAGAGAGTAACAGGACTGAAAGTAACAGGAGTGAGTGTGAAGCACTTTTTTTCCAACTCTAAATCCATTAAATAGATATTCAACTCCTCAAAATGTCCCATCATTTTTTTTACAAAGAGTAACAGGACTGAAAGTAACAGGAGTGAGTGTTGAGCACTTTTTGTCCAACTCTAAATCAATTAAATAGATATTCAACTCCTCAGAATGTCCCATCATTTTTTGTACAAAGAGTAACAGGACTGAAAGTAACAGGAGTGAGTGTGGAGCACTTTATTTCCAACTCTAAATCCATTAAATAGATATTCAACTCCTCAAAATGTCCCATCATTTTTTGTACAAAGAGTAACAGGACTGAAAGTAACAGGAGTGAGTGTGGAGCACTTTTTTTCCAACTCTAAATCCATTAAATAGATATTCAACTCCTCAAAATGTCCCATCATTTTTTGTACAAAGAGTAACAGGACTGAAAGTAACAGGAGTGAGTGTTGAGCACTTTTTTTTCAACTCTAAATCCATTAAATAGATATTCAACTCCTCAAAATGTCCCATCATTTTTTTTTACAAAGAGTAACAGGACTGAAAGTAACAGGAGTGAGTGTGAAGCACTTTTTTTTTTTTCCAACTCTAAATCCATTAAATAGATATTCAACTCCTCAAAATGTCCCATCATTTTTTGTACAAAGAGTAACAGGACTGAAAGTAACAGGAGTGAGTGTGGAGCACTTTTTTTACCAACTCTAAATCCATTAAATAGATATTCAACTCCTCAAAATGTCCCATCATTTTTTGTACAAAGAGTAACAGGACTGAAAGTAACAGGAGTGAGTGTTGAGCACTTTTTTTTCCAACTCTAAATCCATTAAATAGATATTCAACTCCTCAAAATGTCCCATCATTTTTTTTTACAAAGAGTAACAGGACTGAAAGTAACAGGAGTGAGTGTGGAGCACTTTTTTCCCCAACTCTAAATCTATTAAATAGATATTCAACTCCTCAAAATGTCCCATCATTTTTTGTACAAAGAGTAACAGGACTGAAAGTAACAGGAGTGAGTGTTGAGCACTTTTTTCCAACTGCATCATTGGAACATTCACACGCAATTCCTTCAGGAATTTCCTCATCTGGTTCATTATAAGAGTCTAGCATCCTTTGCAGTGGACATGTTTTTAGTCCATGTCTTTTGTCAGTGACACCTTTCTGAAGAACAAAAAACAGCTCGGTTGCAAATGACTTTGTTGATGTTTTCCTCATTGTAAAATTGATGTAGTTGTAATGGGAAAATAGTGAAACGTAAACAATGAAAATATGTGGCTTTTATTTTGATGTTCCGACAAGCCATCCAGCAAAGTTGAATAAAATAAATAGCTGGGTTGTAAATGACTTTGTTGATGTTTTTCCCTCATTGTAAAATTGATGCAGTTGAAATGGAAAATAATAAAAACAATGAAAATGTGGCTTTTATTTTGAAATTCAGGCAAGCCATCCAGCAAAGTTGAAGAAAAAAATAGCTGGATTGTAAATGACTTTGTTGATGTTTTCCTCATTGTAAAATGTATGCAGTTGTAATGGAAAATAATGAAACAAAAACAATGAAAATATGTGGCTTTTATTTTGACATTCCAACAAGCTATCCAGCAAAGTTGAAGAAAAAAATAGCTGGGTTGTAAATGACTTTGTTGATGTTTTCCTCATTGTAAAATGTATGTAGTTGTAATGGAAAAAAATGAAACAAAAACAATGATAATGTTTGGCTTTTATTTTGAAATTCCGACAAGCCATCCAGCAAAGTTGAAGAAAAAAATAGCTCGGTTGCAAATGACTTTGTTGATGTTTTCCTCATTGTAAAATTGATGTAGTTGTAATGGAAAATAATGAAACAAAAACAATGAATATGTGTGGTTTTATTTTGAAATTCCGACAAGCTATCCAGGAAAGTTGAAGGAAAAAATAGCTGGGTTGTAAATTTGATGTTTTCCTCATTGTACAATTGATGTAGTTGTAATGAAAAAAAATGAAACAGAAACAATGAAAATATGTGGCTTTTATTTTGAAATTTCGACAAGCCATCCAGCAAAGTTGAAAAAATAAATAGCTGGGTTGTAAATGACTTTGTTGATGTTTTCCTCATTGTACAATTGATGTAGTTGTAATGGAAAATAATGAAATAAAAACAATGAAAATATGTGGCTTTTGTTTTGAAATTTCGACAAGCCATCCAGCAAAGTTTAAGAAAAAAATAGCTGGGTTGGAAATGACTTTGTTGATGTTTTCCTCATTGTACAATTGATGTAGTTGTAATGGAAAAAAATGAAACAAAAACAATGACAATATGTGGCTTTTATTTTGAAATTCCGACAAGCCATCCAGCAAAGTTGAAGAAAAAAAATAGCTGGGTTGTAAATGACTTTGTTGATGTTTTCCTCATTGTAAAATTGATGTAGTTGTAATGGAAAATAATGAAATAAAAACAATGAAAATATGTGGCTTTTATTTTGAAATTCCGACAAGCCATCCAGCAAAGTTGAAGAAAAAAATACAGCGGTTGTAAATGACTTTGTTGATGTTTTTCTCATTGTCAAATGTATGTAGTTGTAATGGAAAATAATGAAACAAAAACAATAATGTTTGGCTTTTATTTTGAAATTCCGACAAGCCATCCAGCAAAGTTGAAAAAATAAATAGCTGGGTTGCAAATGACTTTGTTGATGTTTTCCTCATTGTACAATTGATGTAGATGTAATGGAAAAAATGAAACAAAAACAATGACAATATGTGGCTTTTATTTTGAAGTTCCGACAAGCCATCCAGCAAAGTTGAAGAAAAAAAATAGCTGGGTTGCAAATGACTTTGTTGATGTTTTCCTCATTGTAAACTTGATGTAGTTGTAATGGAAAACAATTAAATAAAAACAATGAAAATATGTGGCTTTTATTTTGAAATTCCGACAAACCATCCAGCAAAGTTGAAGAAAAAAAATAGCTCTGTTGCAAATGACTTTGTTGATGTTTTCCTCATTGTAAAATTGATGTAGTTGTAATGGAAAATAATGAAACAAAAACAATGAAAATATGTGGCTTTTGTTTTGAAATTCCGACAAGCCATCCAGCAAAGTTTAAGAAAAAAATACAGCGGTTGTAAATGACTTTGTTGATGTTTTCCTCATTGTACAATTGATGTAGTTGTAATGGAAAATAATGAAATAAAAACAATGAAAATATGTGGCTTTTATTTTGACATTCCGACAAGCCATCCAGCAAAGTTGAAGAAAAAAATGCCGCGGTTGTAAATGACTTTGTTGATGTTTTCCTCATTGTAATATTGATGTAGTTGTAATGGAAAATAATGAAACAAAAACAATGAAAATATGTGGCTTTTGTTTTGAAATTCCGACAAGCCATCCAGCAAAGTTGAAGAAAAAAATACCGCGGTTGTAAATGACTTTGTTGATGTTTTCCTCATTGTCAAATGTATGTAGTTGTAATGGAAAATAATGAAACAAAAACAATGATAATGTTTGGCTTTTATTTTGAAATTCCGACAAGCTACCCAGCAAAGTGTAGCAGCGGAAATTGAAGAAGGTGCAGCGGCGGGAAAACCTCGAGGTTCAAAGACAAGTGAACTCCGTAGTTTAATCGACGATAAAAGTTACTTCTGAAGTGTAATTCGAAGCGGTTCACGGTCTCTTAGCACCTGGATAATGAGGAAACAAGGTTGGTGATCAAATATTGCGATATAAATGTATTTTTTTATCGTGTTTTATCGAGTGTACAATTTAAATTTACCGGTAATACCACACGTAAGTGTTGGACGACATTTTGCCCACTCGAGGGTGCTGTCGCACTAAATGGAAATGTTAAGATTTTAGCGAGTGTACATGTTGAATATACAAAAGGTAGTAGCACTTAAAGGTAAAGACTGCCAAGGTAACTAATACATACTGTGTGAGTTACATAAAACATTGTGAACCAGTGTGAGAGACCATCTTTTCAAGTCCAGGGGCGTCACTAGCTTTTAAGGACAGGGGGGCTTAGCCCCCAGGAGATGCACAGGATGCGAGCGAGCACAAAACTTCACAAACGACTAACAAAGACTTAGAAATGATTCATTGTTATTATTATTATTAAAAAAAATGCATGGGACGAAATGAAATGCTCCCCGGGACGATGGCTTTTTTATGTATTTATTCATTTTACATTCTATATTAAATGTTTGTTTTTCCTCCCTCTGAAAATCCTATGAAATGTTTAACAAGCCATCCTATAATAATACAACAGCTATTAATGTAACAATACAATAAAACAAATATATTTAATGATGTTTTTTTCATTATTTTAACAATAGGCTAATGTATATTACTTTATATAGATTCTACAAGAAACAAAACTTAAAAACTAAATTATTTACAATTGCAGACACAATGTTTCGTGCAGCTTCCCTCATTGTAAAGGAAGACGGAAGTCCACGCAGGAGAAAAATGGCTACAAAGATAGTGTCATGGTATTTCTTATATATATATATATATATATATATATATATATATATATATATATATATATATATATATATATATATATATACATATTAAGTATTTCATAATAATATGTATATATATATATATATATATATACATATTAAGTATTTCATATATATATATATATATATATATATAAATCTTTTATATATATATCTATCTTTCATATATATATGTATATATATATATATATATATATATATATATATATATATATATATATATATATATATATATATATATATATATATATATGTATGAAATACTTAAAGGTATACTAGAGGATGTTGTGGATCATGTTGACTATTGGTCCTCCTAATTGTCAATCATTCTGTTGATGTTATGTCAGGACACACACACATATATATATATATATATATATATATATATATATATATATATATATATATATATATATATATATATATATATATATATATATATATATATATATATATATATATATATATGTATGAAAGACTTAAAGGTATACTAGAGGATGTTGTGGATCATGTTGACTATTGGTCCTCCTAATTGTCAATCATTCTGGTGATGTTATGTCAGGGCACACACACATATATATATATATATATATATATATATATATATATATATATATATATATATATATATATATATATATATATATATATATATATATATATATATATATATATATATATATATATATATATATATATATATTAGGGCTGCAACTAACGATTAATTTGATAATCGATTAATTTGTCGATTACTACTTCGATTAATCAATTAATAATCGGATAAAAGAGACAAACTACATTTCTATCCTTTCCAGTATTTTATTAAAAAAAACCAGCATACTGGCACCATACTTATTTTGATTATTGTTTCTCAGCTGTTCGTACATGTTGCAGTTTCTAAATAAAGGTTTATTTAAAAAAAAAAAAAAAAAAGCCTCTGCGAATGCGCATAGCATAGATCCAACGAATCGATGACTAAATTAATCGGCAACTATTTTTATAATCGATTTTAATCGATTAGTTGTTGCAGCCCTAATATATATATACATATATATATACATATATATGAAAGACTTAAAGGTATACTAGAGGCTGTTGTGGATCATGTTGACTATTAGTCCTCCTAATTGTCAATCATTCTGGTGATGTTACGTCAGGACATACATATATATATATATGTATATATATATATATATATATATATATATATATATATATATATATATATATATATATATATATATATATATATATCTCAAATAAAACAAATGGCTTATTGATAAGCCATTTTTTATTTATTTATTTGTTACAATGCCAAAATAGGCCTAACAATGCCAATGGTTGTAATTCTGTAGCACTGTGAGATTTGGAATAAAATGTAAAGTAGATTACAAATACAATGTATTATATAAATAAATTATATATATATATATATATATATATATATATATATATATATATATATATATATATATATCCATCCATTTTCTACTGCTTGTCCCTTTTGGGGTCCCGGGGGCTGCTGGAGCCTATCCCGGCTGCATTCGGGCGGAAGGCGGGGTACACCCTGGACAAGTCGCCACCTCATCACAGGGCCAACACAGATAGATAGACAGACAACATTCACACACTAAGGCCAATTTAGTGTTGCCAATCAACCTATCCCCAGGTGCATGTTTTTGGAGGTGGGAGGAAGCCGGAGTACCCGGAGGGAACCCACGCAGTCACGGGGAGAACATGCAAACTCCACACAGAAAGATCCCGAGCCCGGGATTGAACTCAGGACTACTCAGGACCTTCGTATTGTGAGGCAGACGCACTAATTATATACAGCCGGCCGAAAATGCCTAACAAAAAAGGAAAAAACATATATAAATCGCACTGGAGTATAAGTCGCATTTTTGGGGAAATTTATTTGATAAAACCCAATCAGTGAATTCTCAAGAGTTCGTTGATCTAGTGACGCACGCCGACAATATAATCATAATGGGAGACTTTAATATCCATATGAATACCCCATGGGACCCTCAGTGCGTGGCGCTCCAGACTATAATTGATAGCTGTGGTCTTACACAAATAATAAATGAACCCACGCATCGCAACGGTAACACGATAGATCTAGTGCTTGTCAGGGGTGTCACCACCTCCAAAATTATGATACTCCCGTATACTAAAGTAATGTCCGATCATTACCTTATAAAATTCGAAGTTCTGACTCATTGTCAACGAGCTAATAATAAATAACTGCTATAGCAGCCGCAACATTAATGCTGCCACAACGATGACTCTTGCTGACCTACTGCCTTCGGTAATGGCACCATTCCCAAATTATGTGGGGTCTATTGATAAACTCACTAACAACTTTGATGACGCCCTGCGCGAAACCATTGATAGCATAGCACCGCTAAAGCTAAAAAGGCGCACCCCATGGTTTACAGAAGAAACTAGAGCTCATAAATGATCATGTAGAAAGCTGGAACGCAAATGGTGCGCGACTAAACTTGAGGTTTTCCATCAAGCATGGAGTGATAGTTTAATAACTTATAAACGCATGCTTACCTTAGCTAAAGCTAAATATTACTCAAAATAGCCCAGTTATTAAAAAAACATGTCCACTGGAATTAATGCTTTGTGTAACGAGATATTACCAAGTTTTTGGTATATTTTTTTTGTCAGTTACACATTTCTTGAAAAAAACATGGTTCTGACGAGATATTACCAAGTTCTTATGTCAGAGTTAAATGTATGGAACAATAGCCCGGTTTTACAAAAAACTCAAATGTTCACCGGAGTTTTTGGTATAATTCTTTTGTCAGAGTTAAATTTCTGAAAAAAAAATGTCCGGTTGTTAAATACACAAATGTCCATTGCAGTTGACGCTGGTTCTAACGAGGTATTACCGAGTTCTTATGTCAGTTAATGTATGGAACAATAGCCCGGTTATACAAAAACACAAATATTTTTTTAGTCTTTTACACATTTCTTGAAAAAAACATGGTTCTGACGAGATATTACCAAGTTCTTATGTCAGAGTTAAATGTATGGAACAATAGCCCGGTTTTACAAAAAACTCAAATGTTCACCGGAGTTTTTGGTATAATTCTTTTGTCAGATTTAAATTTCTGAAAAAAAAAAGTCCGGTTGTTAAATACACAAATGTCCATTGCAGTTGACGCTGGTTCTAACGAGGTATTACCGAGTTCTTATGTCAGTTAATGTATGGAACAATAGCCCGGTTATACAAAAACACAAATGTCCACTGGAGTTGACGCTGTTTCTAACGAGTTATTACCAGGTGTTTTGTCTAATTATTTTGTCAGTTACAAATTTCTTGAAAAAAAATGGTTCTGACGAGGTATTACCAAGTTCTTATGTCACAGTTAAATGTATGGAACAATAGCCCGGTTTTACAAAAACGCAAATGTTCACCGGAGTTGATGCTGGTTCTAACAAGATATTACTAAGTCTTAGGTATAATTCTTTTGTCAGAGTTAAATATTTAAAAAAAAAAAAAAAGTCCGGTTGTTAAATACACAAATGTCCATTGCAGTTGGCGCTGGTTCTAACGAGGTATTACCGAGTTCTTATGTCAGAGTCTAAAATGTATGGAACAATACATAGCCCGATTATACAAAAACACAAATGTCCACTGGAGTGGATGCTGGTTCTAACGAGATATTACCAGGTTTTTGGTCTAATTATTTTGTCAGTTACATATTTCTGGAAAAAAAATAGCCCGGTCATTCAAAAAACATGTCCACTGGGGTTGACACTGTTTTTAATGAGATATTACTAGGTTTTTAGTATGTTTCTTTTGTCATTTCTGAAAAATGTTTTACTTGATTGTTGCATACACAAATGTCCACCAAAGTTGACGCTGCTTCTAACAAGGTATTTACCAAGTTCTTTTGTCCGAGTTAAGAATTTATGGAAAAATAAATAGCTTGGTTATACAAAAACACAAATGTCCACTGGAGTTAATGCTTTTTCTAACGAGATATTACCAGGTTTTTCGTGTATT
Source organism: Entelurus aequoreus (assembly GCF_033978785.1). Taxonomy (NCBI): domain Eukaryota; kingdom Metazoa; phylum Chordata; class Actinopteri; order Syngnathiformes; family Syngnathidae; genus Entelurus; species Entelurus aequoreus. The sequence continues at coordinate 17,662,912 of NC_084750.1, read as the reverse complement.
TCTTTAGTCAGAGTTACATTTCTGAAAAATAAAAGTCCTGTTGTTAAATACACAAATTTCCACTGGAGTTGACACAGTTTTTAACAAGATACTACCAAATTTTTAGTATGTTTCTTTTGTCATTTCTGAAAATGTTTTACCCGGTTGTTACAAGTTCTTTTGTCTGAGTTAAGAATTTATAGAAAAATAAATATCCTGGTTATACAAAAACACAAATGTCCGCTGGAGTTAGTGCTTTTTCTAGCGAGATATTACCAGGTTTTTGTTGTATTTCTTTAGTCATTTACACATTTCTTGAAAAAAAGTCCAGTTTTACAAAAATGCAAATGTTCACCGGAAATGATGCTAGTTCTAACAAGATATTACCAAGTTTTTGGTATAATTCTTTTGTCAGAGTTAAATTTCTGAAGAAAAAAAAAAGTTGTGTTGTTAAATACACAAATGTCCTTTGCAGTTGACGCTGGTTCTAACGAGACATTACCACTATGGAGGGGGGCGTGGCCTGCGGGCCTGCCGCGGAGCGGAGTGTGCAAGGACCGGCCTTGAAGACAGCGGCAGGTGAGTAGATTGCCCAGCTGGGCTTTTTTATCTAATCACCTGTCGCCCTTATTAGGAGCAGCCGGGACGAGAGATGTGGTTGGAGTGGCTGGCGAGCAGACGGATGAGACCGAGAGACATCATGCTGGAAAGCAAGACCATACGGCTGTATGAAAATAAAAGACTGTTACCTCAGACTACCGGGCTCACAAGAGAATCTTTGTGTCCGGGGGACCCACAGGAGGGCAACCTCCACATTTTGGCGCCCAACGAACCTGATCAAAGATGACAGAGTCCGACCCCCTGGCAGCGTTGGCGCGGGTTCTCGCGGAGGTGACGGCGGCCAGTCATCAACAGCTGGAGGCGGTCCAACAGCAGGTGGCCTAGCAAAGCCTAATCCTGCAGGCGATGGCGGACTGGGGAGGAGCGGCACCACCAACATCAGCGGCCGTCTCCATGCAGCGCATGGGGGAAAAGAGGACCCCCATGCCTTCATAGACATTTTTGTGGCCACGGCGGAGGAATGCGCGTGGCCGGAGGAGGGGTGGGGAGTACACTTGCTGCCATTGCTGGCGGGAGAAGCGCAGCGGGCGGTGCTCAGCCTACCGGCGCTTAGCCTACCGGCGGCATCCCGCATGCGCTTCCCGGACCTGAGACGGGCGGTGCTCGACCAAACCGGCAGCACCAGCCAGGACCACCGGCGCTGGTTCCGGGCACCACCGGTGCCACAGGTGATCCGGGTTGCCGGCCCTCTGGCGCCCTCCACTGACGCCGGTTCCGGGCGCTGCGCATGGGGGCAGCGGATCGTCGGTTCGTGTTGGGGCAGCAGCTCCAGGATGCGGCGACACGCTGGCTGCAGCAGGGCGAAGGTGACGTCCAGGTGGTGGAGCAGCTTGTCCTGGAGCAGTTCCTGGAGGCGATCCCAGCGCGGACAGCGGCCTGGGTCTGCTACCACCGGCCACAAGACCTGGCAGCAGCAGTGACGCTAGCAGAGAACCATCTGGCGGTGCACCGCGAGGCGCGAAGGGAGGAGAGGACCATGGAGGCAGCCGAGCGTCCAGCCCCGGGGCCGCGCGCGCAGCGAGAGGAGGAGGCGGCGCCGCCGGTCCCGCGCAACTGACTCTTTTTGTTGTGCTGCCTTGCAGTTCCCGGCTGCTGCTGATACAGTGCTTCCCGCGCAGACGGCCCCTCAAACGCCTGGGCAGGCGTGCTGGAGGCGTGGGTAGCCCGGTCACGTGCGTCAGGTACCTCCATGCGTGGAGGTGAGGCAGGTGATCTGAGTTGCCGGCCCTCTGGCGCCCTCCACCGACGCGGGTTCCCGGCGCTGCGCATGGGGGCAGCAGATCGTCCGTTCGTGTTAGGGCAGCAGCTCCAGGATGCGGCGACGCGCTGGCTGCAGCCGGGCGAAGGCGACGTCCAGGTGGTGGAGCAGCTTGTCCTGGAGCAGTTCCGGGAGGCGATCCCAGCGCGGACAGCGGCCTGGGTCCGCTACCACCGGCCACAAGACCTGGCAGCAGCAGTGAAGCTAGCAGAGGACCATCTGGCGGTGCACCGCTAAGCCGCGAAGGGAGGAGAGGACCATGGAGGCAGCCGAGCGCCCAGCCCCGGGGCCGCACAGGCCGTGCGCGCAGCGAGAAGAGGCGGCGCCTCGCAACTGACTATTTTTGTTGTGCTGCCTTGCAGTTCCCGGCTGCTGCGGATACAGTGCTTCCCGCGCAGACGGCCCCTCAAACGCCTGGGCAGGCGTGCTGGAGGCGTGGGCAGCCCGGTCACGTGCGTCAGGGGACCTCCACGTGTGGAGGTGAGACAGGTGATCCGGGTTGCTGGCCCTCTGGCGCCCTCCACTGACGCCGGTTCCGGGCGCTGCGCATGGGGGCAGCGGATCGTCGGTTCGTGTTGGGGCAGCAGCTCCAGGATGCGGCGACACGCTGGCTGCAGCAGGGCGAAGGTGACGTCCAGGTGGTGGAGCAGCTTGTCCTGGAGCAGTTCCTGGAGGCGATCCCAGCGCGGACAGCGGCCTGGGTCTGCTACCACCGGCCACAAGACCTGGCAGCAGCAGTGACGCTAGCAGAGAACCATCTGGCGGTGCACCGCGAGGCGCGAAGGGAGGAGAGGACCATGGAGGCAGCCGAGCGTCCAGCCCCGGGGCCGCGCAGGCCGTGCGCGCAGCGAGAGGAGGAGGCGGCGCCGCCGGTCCCGCGCAACTGACTCTTTTTGTTGTGCTGCCTTGCAGTTCCCGGCTGCTGCGGATACAGTGCTTCCCGCGCAGACGGCCCCTCAAACGCCTGGGCAGGCGTGCTGGAGGCGTGGGCAGCCCGGTCACGTGCGTCAGGGGACCTCCGCGTGTGGAGGTGAGGCAGGTGATCCGGGTTGCCGGCCCTCTGGCGCCCTCCACTGACGCCGGTTCCGGGCGCTGCGCATGGGGGCAGCGGATCGTCGGTTCGTGTTGGGGAAGCAGCTCCAGGATGCGGCGACGCGCTGGCTGCAGCCGGGCGAAGGTGACGTCCAGGTGGTGGAGCAGCTTGTCCTGGAGCAGTTCCTGGAGGCGATCCCAGCGCGGACAGCGGCCTGGGTCTGCTACCACCGGCCACAAGACCTGGCAGCAGCAGTGACGCTAGCAGAGAACCATCTGGCGGTGCACCGCGAGGCGCGAAGGGAGGAGAGGACCATGGAGGCAGCCGAGCGTCCAGCCCCGGGGCCGCGCAGGCCGTGCGCGCAGCAAGAGGAGGAGGCGGCGCCGCCGGTCCCGCGCAACTGACTCTTTTTGTTGTGCTGCCTTGCAGTTCCCGGCTACTGCGGATACAGTGCTTCCCCGCGCAGACGGCCCCTCAAACGCCTGGGCAGGCGTGCTGGAGGCGTGAGTAGCCTGCTCACGTGCGTCAGGGACCTCAGGTGAGGCAGGTGATACGGGTGCCAGCCCTCTGGCGCCCTCCACTGACGCCGGTTCCGGGCGCTGCACATGGGGGCGGCGGATCGTCGGTTCGTGTTGGGGCAGCAGCTCCAGGATGCGGCGACGCGCTGGCTGCAGCCGGGCGAAGGTGACGTCCAGGTGGTGGAGCAGCTTGTCCTGGAGCAGTTCCTGGAGGCGATCCCAGCGCGGACAGCGGCCTGGGTCCGCTACCACCGGCCACAAGACCTGGCAACAGCAGTGACGCTAGCAGAGGTGCACTGCGAGTCGCGAAGGGAGGAGGACCATGGAGGCAGACGAGCCTGCCGCGCAGGCCATGCGCGCAGCAAGAGGAGGAGGCGGCGCCGCCGGTCCCGCGCAACTGACTCTTTTTGTTGTGCTGCCTTGCAGTTCCCGGCTACTGCGGATACAGTGCTTCCCCGCGCAGACGGCCCCTCAAACGCCTGGGCAGGCGTGCTGGAGGCGTGGGTAGCCTGCTCACGTGCGTCAGGGACCTCAGGTGAGGCAGGTGATACGGGTGCCAGCCCTCTGGCGCCCTCCACTGACGCCGGTTCCGGGCGCTGCACATGGGGGCGGCGGATCGTCGGTTCGTGTTGGGGCAGCAGCTCCAGGATGCGGCGAGGCGCTGGCTGCAGCCGGGCGAAGGTGACGTCCAGGTGGTGGAGCAGCTTGTCCTGGAGCAGTTCCTGGAGGCGATCCCAGCGCGGACAGCGGCCTGGGTCCGCTACCACCGGCCACAAGACCTGGCAACAGCAGTGACGCTAGCAGAGGTGCACTGTGAGTCGCGAAGGGAGGAGGACCATGGAGGAAGCCGAGCCTGCCGCGCAGGCCGTGCGCGCAACGAGAAGAGGCGGCGCCCCGCAACTGACTTTTTGTTGTGCTGCCTTGCAGTTCCCAGCTGCTGCGGGTACAGTGCTTCCCGCGCAGACGGCCCCTCAAACGCCTGGGCAGGCGTGCTGGAGGCGTGGGCAGCCCGGTCACGTGCGTGGAGGTGAGGAAGGTGATCTGGGTTGCCGGCGCCCTCCCCCTGCCCAGGTGAGACATACTGTATTCCGGTAAGGATACAAGGGAGTACACACCGGGCGATGGTGGATTCGGGCTGCGAGCAGTCCATGATCCACCAGAACCTGGTTCGACCCGGGGCTTTGAGGCAGGCAGCACGGGTGAAAATTAGTGTTCATGGGGATGTGCACCCTGTGGTGCCGGTGGAAATTCGATGTGCCAAACAAAAGTATAGTGTCAAGGTTGCTGTAGGTGCGTACCTTACGCACCCCTTAATCCTGGGTACCAATTGGGCTGGGGTTTAACAATTTAGTGACGCAGTGTGCAGGGGTGCGTTCACGACCAAAAGGAAAAGGGAGTACCTGATGTGGATTATGAGGTCCGGCGTTCGGACCGGGGCGGCGACACCCAAGTTTACCACCTCAACCACCTGATATCATGGAAAGAGGTGGATCCTGTTTCCATGGTGACGGCGGTCGAGGAGGAGGAGCTCGGGCCGGAGGTACCGCGCTCCGCACAGCCCTCCCTTTCTCCTCTGTGATAATCAGCTTACGTTAGCACAGAGAGCGGATGTTGCCAGGCTGCAGCAGCGCTTTTCTGATGTGTTTTTTCCCCGGCCCGGCTGCACGAACCTCATCCCACATCATATTGAGACCAACCCGGGTGTGACGGTGCGATCTCGGCCCTATAGGTTGCCCGAACACAAACGCAAAGTGGTTCGGGAAGAATTAAAATCTATGCTAGAGTTAGAGGTAATAGAAGAGTCACACAGTGCGTGGTTCAGCCCCATCCTTCTGGTAGGGAAGGATGGGTCTGTGCGGTTCTGTGTGGATTACCGCAAGGTAAATGAGGTATCACGTTTTGACGCCTACCCAATGCCCCGGGTCGATGAGCTCCTGGATCGGCTGGTTACTGCTCGTTTTTTCACGACACTGGATTTGACCAAGGGCTACTGGCAGATTCCCTTGTCTCCAGAGTCTAGGGAAAAAACGCTGCATATGCTGCCACCTACCTGGATGATGTAATCATCTAGTGTGACAGCTGGGCGGAGCATATACAGAAGGTGAAGGCGGTGCTCAAGTCCCTGAGGCGGGTGGGGCTCACCGCCAATCCGGCGAAGAGCGGTTGGCCGGAGGGAGGTACAGTATCTGGGGTGCCACTTGGGAGGGCAGGTGCGCCCGCAAGTAGATAAGACAGCGGCAATTGCGGCCTGCCCAACCCCCAAGACGAAAAAAGAGGTGAGGCAGTTTTTGGGACTGGCAAGGTTACTGCCGGAGGTTTATCCCCCGGTTTGCGAACCCTACCAGCCTCACCCGAAAGGGTGCTCCAGATCTGGTCCAGTGGACGGAGCAGTGCCAGCAGGCGTTTGAGAGGGTTAAGAAGGCCCTCTGCGAGGAGCCGGTCCTGCACATGCCTGATTTTTCTCCCCCGTTCTGTTTGCAGGCTGACGCAGAGGGCAGAGGGCTGTTTTGTCCCAGCAGGTGGGGGGCGTCGACCACTCGGTGCTGTACATCAGTCGAAAACTCTCAGACCGGGAGGTGAGGTACAAGCACGGTGGAGAGGAAATGCCTCGCCATCCGGTGGGCGGTCGGTACCCTCCGGTCCTACCTCCTGGGGCGCTCATTCGGCCTCTGCTCGGACCACAAACCCTTCCAGTGGATCCACCGAATGAAGGATGCCAACGTGTGGATCACCCGTTGGTATCTAGCTTTACAACCCTACAATTTCAGAGTGATCCAGACCGGGGGCGCAGATGGCCGTGGCTGACTTCCTCTCCCGTTCCCACATGGGGGGGGCGGCCGGACGGCTTCCCGGCCTGAGTCTGGCGGTGGAGGTATGTGGAGGGGGGCGTGGCCTGCGGGCCTGCAGCGGAGCGGGGTGTGCAAGGACCGGCCTCGAAGACAGCGGCAGGTGAGTAGAATGCCCAGCAGGGCTTTGTTATCTAATCACCTGTCGCCCTTATTAGGAGCAGCCGGGACGAGAGACGTGGTTGGAGTGGCTGGCGAGCAGGCAGATGAGACCAAGAGACATTGTGCTGGAAAGCAAGACCATACGGCGGTATGAAAATAAAAGACTGTTACTGCCGGGCTCACAAGAGAATCTTTTTGTCAGGAGAACCCACAGGAGGGCAACCTCCACAACCACATTTTTAGTATGTTTCTTTTGTCAATTCTGAAAAATGTTTTACCCGGTTGTTACATACACAAATGTCCACCAGAGTTGACGCTGCTTCTAACAAGGTATTACCAGTTTTTTTGTCCGAGTTAAGAATAAATAGCCTGGTTATACAAAAACACAGATGTCCACTGAAGTTAATGCTTTTTCTAACGAGATATTACCAAGTTTTTGGTATAATTCTGTGTCACGGCGCATGCGCAATCTCGCATGTCATCTGCTGCAAGAAGTGTGCCGGGACACGCCCCTGCTCGCTCTTCCCGCATCGCGGCCACGCGCCTGCACGGCTGCAGGCAATCATCAATCTGCACACCTGGGTCTGATGAGGGCAGACGGCATAAAGACCAGCGGACACGAAGATCCAGTGCCGGAACGTAGTTCACTCCTTGTAGTAAACATCCCGTCTCTGGCTTCCCTCCTCGTACCTGCTCTCTTGTGCTTTCCCTCTGCCCGTGTCTTATGTCCTCTGTGATTCATCTGTCTCCTGTGATCGAGCAGTGCGCCTCGACTCCCCTCCGGACTTTGGACTGCTTCCCTCGACCCTTGCTTGGACACGGACATCGTCGCCTCTCTCCAGCCCCCGACCTCTCGCTTGCCCACGGTCTGTCTTCTTGCCTAGCCCCTCTGGACTTCTGAAGGATCATCCAACAGGAACGTACAACACCCGCTGGTAATATTCACATTGCTAATACTTCGCATCGTCTTGCACCGTTCACTTATAGTAGCATACACACCCCAGCATATCATCAGCTCCAATAAACCTATAGAACTGATTTCCACTGTCGTGTCTCCTTCCCCTATTGTCAAGAGTTAAATTTCCGAAAATAAATGTCCGGTTGTTAAATACACAAATGTCCATTGCAGTTGACGCTGGTTCTGACGAGGTATTACCAAGTTCTTATGTCAGAATTAATGTATGGAACAATAGCCCAATTTTACAAAATCACAAATGTCCACTGGAGTTGACGCTGGTTCTATCAAGATATTACCAGGTTTTTGGTCTAATTATTTAGTCATTTCTGAAAAATGTTTTGCCCGGTTGTTACATGCACAAATGTCCACCAGAGTTGACGCTGCTTCTAACGATGTATCACCAAGTTATTTTTTTCCGAGTTAAGAATTTATGGAAAAATAAATCACCTGGTTATACAAAAACACAAATGTCCACTGGAGTTAATGCTTTTTCTAACGAGGTATTACCAAGTTTTTGGTCTATTTTTTTAGTCAGTTACAAATTTCTTGAAAAAAACAAAGCCCGGTTTTACAAAAACGCAAATGATGCTGGTTGTAACAAGATATTACCAAGTTTTTGGTATAATTCTTTTGTCAGTTAAGTTTCTGAATTTTTAATTTTTTTTCTGTTTATTAAATACACAAATGTCCACTGTCTTTGACGCTGGTTGTAACGAGGTATTACCTGGTATATTGCTTTTTGTCAGTTACAAATTCCTGGAAAAAAATATGCCCGATTATTATAATCATTTGCCAAAAGCTGTGTTCTCAGATAGCATATTTTTTAGCTGCATTCGGTTGCTTTTAGCATCTTCAATGTGCAAAACATTTGAGGCTCTCAAGTGCTAAAGTCTTGTGTGAGTTTCTGTGTCTTTGTCAGTGAGACTAGAGGCTACGCGTTGCTGTCGACGTCAGGTGATGGTGGCAGCAGCTCTTCCCCGGCTGATGTGAAGGAGTTTGTGTCTGGCGTCTGCGGCGCGCGGCGTTCCGTTCCCCCTCCGGCCTCCTGCGAGGGGCCCGCCGTGGTGCCATCAGCCTCGGGCGTTCCTTCTGTGGACTCGAACTCCAGCGTGAAGGTTGGCCTCACATATTCCGCTTAATAGACAAAAAAATGGAAGTCAGTGAAGTCTTTTTTTTTTGACTGTAAAGCAGGAAAATGTGACGATAACCATAGACCAGGGGTGAACATTACGTTGATCGCGAGCTACGGGTCGATGGTGGAGGGTGTGTCAGTCGATCGCCAGCCAGACATTGTTAAAGTACCAATGATTGTCACACGCACACGAGGTGTGGTGAAATCTGTCCTCTGCATTTGACCCATCCCCTTGTTCACCCCGGGGAGGTGACGGGAGCAGTGGGCAGCAGAGGTGGCCGCGCCCGAGAATCAGTTTTGGTGATTTAACCCCCAATTCCAACCCTTGATTCTGAGTGCCAAGCAGGGAGGTAATGGCTCCCATTTTTATAGTCTTTGGTATGACTCGGCCGGGGTTTGAACTCACAACCTACCCATCTCAGGGCGGACAGTCTAACCACTAGGCCACTGAGTAGGTTACAAAAATAGACCTAAAAATTATCGATCATCAATCTTCACCAAGACGTCACTTCCGTAACTTGATTGACATTCACGGCACCGGAGGGTCTTGTGAGATGACGCTGGCTGCTGCCAGATCATTATTAAGAAAAAATGACCGACAGGAAGGCGAGAAACACTTTTTATTTCAACAGACTCTCGCGCCGTACCTGCTGTCAAAACTCTAAAGACTGACTGCACAGTTCCTGTCTTCACAATAAAAGCGCTGCTTCAACCTGCCTGCGCTAACAAAATAAGAGTCTCAGGAAGTCAGAGTGCGCACAAGCTAGCAAACTACAGAGTTTGCCGCCAATGTATTTCTTGTAAAGTGCATAAAAAGGAGTATGGAAGCCGGAAAAATAAGATGTCAAAAAGCAACCACTTTCATGTTGTATTGGACAGAAAGGAGGACTTTTTCTCCTCCATTTGAAAATGTGGACGTTATCATCGCTACTGTCTGATTCCAATCAATGCACGTCATTTTCTCCGTCATCTTTGTTGTAGCGGTGTAGCGTGCAAGGACGTGAGTGGAAGAAGTGTCAAAAGATGGAGCTGTCGACGTCGCCACGGACCAAAAAGGCAGACGCGCGCAAATTTTCAGGACTTATGCAGATTCCAAATACAGATCAGCAGGTACCAGAAGGTAAGAAAAGTTTCTTTTGCATAATATTGCGAAACAAAACGCCAGATAATGTCTTACCTTATACACACCATAATAATACTCCTATGTTGAAGCACAGTACAATCCATCAAGCGGTGTGGCTTCATAGCTTACCAAAGTCCCATTAAAACATTTTGATAGATTTTTGAGCGTCATGTGTAATGTTCTATATTTTCAATGGAACATAAAAAATGTTGGTGTTGTTTACTTCAGTCACAGTCTACATGTATCTCTTATGTGTGACTGCCATCATATTGTAGTCTACACAAATCTCTTGTGTGACTGCCACCTTCTGGTCACACTTATCATTTCACCATGTACCAAATAAAATAGCTTCGAGGTCAGTAAGCACAACCAAAATTATTCTGTACATTAGATTAGGCGCACTGTGTTGTAAGGCGCACTGTCGAGTTTTGAGAAAATGAAAGAATTTTATGCGCCTTAGTCCGAAAAATACGGTAAGTGCTCGAAAAAGAAGGTAGAGACACTAGTATTATTTTTTGCGTCCTCTTCTGATGTTGTCCTCAGATGCTTGAGGAAAAGCTAGAAGTGCTTGAGGAAACTCAAGACTATGGTATCTATCAAGTGTGCATCAATTACAAAGACGCCATGTTTACCGTGTCACTGTCATGGTTTGTGCTTTTTTTTTTGTTTCCATTCTGCCTCGAGGTCCGCTCGCTCGCTATCTGATAACGTACAAGAGCGCCTTTTCATTTCTCAATGTGAACAAGTGAAGTTCTTCCGCGAATTGGATTGGTCGTACCTTCTGCTCTTTGAGGGTCCCCCTTGCTTCGCAACTCATCGGACCCATTGCTGGAGGTGCTGTCGTCCTCTGACACGTCTACGACAAAAGATATTTGCGCAACATTACAATTGTCATAAAGCGTGGTCACACGATTGTACAGATTGTGAACGTGGAGCAAACCTTCTTTCACGTTCTGCAAGTTTCCCATTGACATCTGCAAGAGGGAGGAAAGAGTTACAGTATGAAACGATGCTGTAACGTCCATGCGATGGCGTCGTGTCTCAATTCGCGCACTTCGGTACAAACTTCGCTCTTTAAAATGCACTATGTGTTGACACTTAAGCAGTGTACTGTAGTGGACATTTAGCTCCCTCAAAACTCCAAGTCAGCCACTCCAGAATCTCACAGGCTTTTTTTTTTATTATTGCGGCCTAAAATGCCTAATTTTGTGGCAGATTATCAGAAAATTGCTGTAAAATTTACAATGATTTGAGGCTTATTTTCTTTCCATTAACATTGCATCAACTTATGATTTGATTAATTTGATATCAATTGAGGCTAATTTCTTTCCATTAACATTGCATCAACTTATGATTTGATATCAATTGAGGCTAATTTCTTTCCATTCACATTGCATCAACTTCTGATTTGATTAATTTGATATCAATTGAGGCTAATTTATTTCCATTAAAATTGCATCAACTTATGATTTGATTAATTTGATATCAATTGAGGCTAATTTATTTCCATTAAAATTGCATCAACTTATGATTTGATTAATTTGATATCAATTGAGGCTAATTTATTTCCATTAACATTGCATCAACTTATGATTTGATTAATTTGATATCAATTGAGGCTTATTTCTTTCCATTAACATTGCATCAACTTATGATTTGATATCAATTGAGGCTAATTTCTTTCCATTCACATTGCATCAACTTCTGATTTGATTAATTTGATATCAATTGAGGCTAATTTATTTCCATTAAAATTGCATCAACTTATGATTTGATTAATTTGATATCAATTGAGGCTAATTTATTTCCATTAAAATTGCATCAACTTATGATTTGATTAATTTGATATCAATTGAGGCTAATTTATTTCCATTAACATTGCATCAACTTATGATTTGATTAATTTGATATCAATTGAGGCTTATTTCTTTCCATTAACATTTTACAACTTATGATTTGATTAATTTGATATCAATTGAGGCTAATTTCGTTCCATTAACATTGCATCAACTCATGATTTGATGACATCAACAATTTAAGTTTTCCTTAAAAATTGCTCTTAAAAAACCCATGAACAAAACTCGGAAAACAAATACTCTATTGATGTTTTATTTGTTTTATACTGCACAAAATACCTGTAAACACTAGATGGCAGTAAAACAGATACTCATAAAGCTCATTGTCAAATTACATTGTAACTAATAGTAACTATAAAATGCAATTTTGGTGCGTGTGCCGAAGCCGAGCTGAAACGCAGTTAGCTCGCTAGCAAAATATATGACGCTTCAGTATGTATCTGCTACACAAGCTGGCTAATGCTAATACTGGCATGCCAACAAGTGAGTGTGAAGCACTGAAATATGTTGTGGAGGGGGGCGTGGCCTGCGAACCTGCCACGGAACGGGGTGTGCCAGGACCGGCCTCAAAGACAGCGACAGGTGCGTAGATGGCCCAGGTGGCTCCACCGCATGAAGGATGCCAACGCGCGGATCACCCGTTGGTATCTAGCTTTACAACCATACAATTTCAGAGTGATCCACACACCGGGGGCACTAATGGCCGTGGCTGACTTCCTCTCCCACTCCCACATGGCTTCCCGGCATGAGGCTGGCTATGGAGGTATGTGGAGGGGGGCGTGGCCTGTGGGCCTGCCGCGGAACGGGGCGTGCCAGGACCGGCCTCGAAGACAGCGGCAGGTGCGTAGATGGCCCAGGTGGGCCTTGTTATCTAATCACCTGTCGCCTTTATTAGCATCAGCCGGGAGGAGAGACGTGGTTGGAGCTGGAGTGAGAGCGAGCGAGAGACGGACACGGAAAGACAGTTGCTGGAAAGCAACCCGCTGCACTAATTTATAAAAATAAAAGTGTTGTAGCCCTGATCCGGGCTCTCATGGCGGTGTTTGGTGGTCTGAGGAACCCACTGGAGGGCAACCTCCACAATTTGGCACCCGAACAAGCCAGACCACCTGAGGCGATGGAAGCCGACCCCCTGGCAGCAGTGACGAACATTCTCGCAGAGGTGACAGCGGCCAGCCATCGACAGCTGGAGGCGGTCCGCCAACAAGTGGACCAGCAGAGCCACATCCTGCAGGCGCTGGCTGACCGGGTGGGAGCGGCACGGCCAACATCAGCGGCCGTCTCCATACAGCGCAGGGGGGAAAAAGGAGGACCCCCATGCCTTCATAGACATTTTTGTGGCCACGGCGGAGGTATGCGCGTGGCCAAAGGACGAGTGGGGAGTGCGACTCCTGCCGCTGCTGGCGAGGGATGCGCAGCGAGCGGCACTCAGTCTATTTAAATTTTCCTGAGGGAACTCTCCTGAAGGAATCAATAAAGTACTATTTATCTATCTATCTATCGGCGGCCTCCCGAGTGCACTTCCCGGACCTGAGGAGGGCGGTGCTGCACCGGACCGGTTGCACCGCCGAGGACCACCGGCGCCGGTTCCGGGCGCTGCGTCTGGGGACGGAGGACCGCCCGTTGGTGCTTCGTCAGCAGCTCCGAGAGGTGGTGACGCGCTGGCTGCAGCCGGGTGAAGGCGACGTCCAGGTGATGGAGCGGCTGGTCCTGGAGCAGTTCCTGGAGGCGATCCAAGCGCGGACGGCGGCCTGGGTCCGCTACCACCGGCCCCGAGACCTGGACGCAGCGGTGCCGAGGACCACCTGGCGGTGCACCGCGAGGCAGCCGAGCGCCACTGGATCTAATCACCTGTCGCCTTTATTAGCATCAGCCGGGAGGAGAGACGTGGTTGGAGCTGGAGTGAGAGCGAGCCAGAGACGGACACGGAAAGACAGTTGCTGGAAAGCAACCCGCTGCACTAATTTATAAAAATAAAACAGTGTTGTAGCCCTGATCCGGGCTCTCATGGCGGTGTTTGGTGGTCTTAGGAACCCACTGGAGGGCAACCTCCACAATTTGGCGCCCGAACAAGCCAGACCACCTGAGGCGATGGAAGCCGACCTGGCAGCAGTGACGAACATTCTCGCAGAGGTGACAGCGGCCAGCCATCGACAGCTGGAGGCGGTCCGCCAACATGTGGCCCAGCAGAGCCACATCCTGCAGGCGCTGGCTGACCGGGTGGGAGCGGCACAGCCAACATCAGCAGCCGTCTCCATACAGCACATGGGGGAAAAGGAGGACCCCCATGCCTTCATAGACATTATTGTGGCCACGGCAGAGGCATGCCACAAAAATGTCCAAAGGAAGAGTGGGGAATGCGACTCCTGCCGCTGCTGGCGGGGGAGGCGCAGCGAGCGGCACTCAGTCTACCGGCGGCCTCCCACGTGCACTTCCCGGACCTGAGGAGGGCGGTGCTGGACCGAACCGGTTGCACCGCAGAGGACCACCAGCGCCGGTTGCAAGCGCTGCGTCTGGGGACGGAGGACCGCCCGTTCGTGCTTGGTCAGCAGCTCCGAGAGGCGGCGATGCGCTGGCTGCAGCCGGGTGAAGACGGCGTCCAGGTGATGGAGCGGCTGGTCCTGGAGCAGTTCCTGTAGGCAATCCCAGCGCGGATGGCGGCCTGGGTCCGCTACCACCGGCCCCGAGAACTGGACGCAGCGATGACGCTCGCCGAGGATAACTTGGCGGTGCACGCGAGGCAGCCGAGCGCCCAGCAACAACGCCGCGCGAACCGAGCGCGCAGTGGTAGGAGGCGGCGCCGCGCACTTGACTATGTCTGTTTTCTGCCCACAGAACCCTACGCGCCCAGAGGAAGTAGGTCTGGGACATGCGGGAGGATGGCAAATTTGTTGTTTTAGGAATAAATAGTTGATACTTTTGTTGCATGTTGTTGTTCCTGATTTGTCTACTCAAGAAACAAACATCATTTTTGATTAGACAGTTGATGTGCTCCTTGGGAGTGTCGCTCAGAGACAAATTTGATTGGCCAAAATGTGCGGAAAAGTTGCGGGAGTCGGGACAAAGTTGCGAGGAAGCGCATCATTCGCAGGGATTGTTTGAATTTGCGTGAATTCCTGGAGGAAGTGAATAGTCGCCATCCTGTCCACAGAGAGGAAGGGTTGGTTGTAACTCACAATGAAAAAAAGTATTGCCATCGTCATTTCAGGTAATAGATTTTGGCCACTACACAAAATGCCCAAGTGTTGGAAGTATTGCATTTGAGCCTTATACACACACGCTTTTTAGACCTGTGGTATATGATAAGAACATTTGGCACTTTTCAGTGTGATATCCTCCTAAAAACTGTCCTCTGCAATTGGCATTCATACAGCACAGGCCAAAAGTTTGGACACACCTTCTCAATCAATGTGTTGTCTTTATTTTCATGACTATTTACATTGTAGATTGTCACTGAAGGCATCAAAACTATGAATGAACACATAAATTCTTAGTTGTATCTCTTTACCTCTTGTGTAATTTATTTTTATCCCATTTTTGTTCCCACTACCGCACCTTAAAGTTGGAGTCCTTAATCCCGTTATATGCAAATATAATGACAATAAAGTCTATTCTATTCTATGCGGAGTTATGTACTTAACACAAAAAGGTGAAATAACTGAAAACATGTTTTATATTCTACTTTCTTAAAAATAGCCACCCTTTGCTCTGATTACTGCTTTGCACACTCTTGGCATTCTCTCCATGAGCTTCAAGAGGTAGTCACCTGAAATGGTTTTCACTTCACAGGTGTGCTTGAAGCTCATTTAGAGAATTTTAAAGAAAGTAGAATATCATTTATTTGACAGGGACAGTACAATTAAACATTGCTACCCACAGGTAACCGATGTCAAAGTACATAAGACTTCTAGCCACAGGCTAATTTGCAACCCTCCTCCCTGGTTAGGCTTTTAAAGAAAAGTTGAGAAAAGTGTAAAACACATACAAAACGATTAAGGAAAGTACAAAATAAAAACACATTTTAAATTATTGGCCCCATTTGTCCATACTACACCCAGTTCTAGTGCTCACACTTCTGATTTTCCTTAAGCCACTTTTTCAGTTTTGTGGAGAAAAGTTTAATGTCCGACTGTGACTTTAACTCCAGTGGCAAAGAGTTCCACAGATGTGAGGCCTTCATTGAGATCGCAGACTGACCCAGAGTGGTCCGGCACCTTTTCACTCTACAGCTTCTGCACACCTTCACTTCTGTACCTTTGTATTGACACATCAAATCAGGGGCTAATCCATTAAGAATAGCTTTTAAAAATGAGAAATTTATAAAATTACCAAAACTCATCGTGTTCTATTTGTGGGTAATATGGCAGTGATGATGCTTCATTGTTTTTTGGTCAAAACATGATTTCAATTATTTCACCTTTTTTTGTTAAGTACATAACTCCACATGTGTTAATTCATAGTTTTGATGCCTTCAGTGACAATCTACAATAGTCATGAAAATACAGAAAATGCATTGAATGAGAAGGTGTGTCCAAAATTTTGGCCTGTACTGTATGTTGCATATTTATTTTTCTAACCTGATAAAAGAAATTGAGCAAAAACAAATGTCAGCTGCAGATGATGCTGGTTCTCAGGAGAATATTTTAGGTGAGAAATTGTAATATTTTTTGTAAACATATCAAACTTGACCTTAGATTTACTGTTTTTCCATTGCTGCGTGCTCAGTGTCTTCTGCAGAGCGGCACCCATCTTGGCGGACTTGAACAACTCCCAACGACTCTTCATGGTCCTCCGGAAGATCTCGTGCACCTCGTTTTTGTCCTTGTTGACTTCGATATAGCTGCGGCTGTACCTGTGCCGGTGCTGGTGTCCGGAAAAAAGGGGATCAGGACGTTGGGCTTGTGCGTACAATATGCATGTGACACAATACCTGTTTTCTGCCCTTGTACAAGTGCTTCTGCAGGAGATGGTGACTGTGGTCCTCCGCGTCCTTGGCACCGTCCATGGTCAGCTTCCGCATTTCCAAGCTCACATATGGCTCCGGTTCTCTTTTCCTGGGGTAAACAAATGGTAAGACACAGCTCTCAGTATGTTGAAGTGTAGTTCTGCACCACTGCAAACCACAGGAATCAATATTGAGAGATGAATACCCATCTAGCAATGTCATTCTCAAAATAAACCTAATGCTAACTCTTTTTTTTTCTATCTTTCCACCAAAATAGAGTTTGCAATCCATTTAGCGTGTATGCCTATGTACCAAATTTTCCGGTCTATAAGCGACTACTTTTTTCCACGTTTTGACCCCTAAGGCTTATAAAATGGTGCGGGCAAATTTTGAATTATTTAATGTTTTGTATTTAATCAATATTGAGAGATGAATACCCATCTAGCAATGTCATTCTCAAAATAAACCTAATGCTAACTCTTTTTTTTTTCTATCTTTCCACCAAAATAGAGTTTGCAATCCATTTAGCGTGTATGCCTATGTACCAAATTTTCCGGTCTATAAGCGACTACTTTTTCCCCACGTTTTGACCCCTAAGGCTTATAAAATGGTGCGGGCAAATTTTTAATTTATTTAATGTTTTGTATTCAACAAATACTTTGCATAGAACACTGACAGAAGAGACTGTAAAGCTACGGTGCCATCTTTTGGAGAAGTTTGCTCACTACAGCTGCTGCGCGGGTTGTAAATGAACTTCCTGTTCCGTTCCTTGAACCGGATTCTTCATTCAGCAATCCAAGTAACGTTTGTAAGTTTTACAATATGACTAAAGCAATTTATACTTACCGTATGTTCCGCACTATAAGGCGCACCTAAAAACCTCCAATTATCTCAAAAGATGACAGTGAGCCTTATAATCCGGTGCAACTTATATATGGACCAATATTGAGCCACAACAGTAGGGCATAGTGTTACCCCAGCCTCTACTGTAGCGTCTATTCTATGCGCCTTATAATGCGGTGCGCCTTATATATGAACAACGTTTTAAAATAGGCCATTCATTGAAGGTGCGCCTTATAATCCGGTGCGCCTTATAGTGCGGAAAATACGGTACTAAACCGATTAGTGTTTTCAAGCATATTTGTACGTGCTATCGTAATGTAATCAAGCTAGCGTCGTTAGCATTAGCGAATATGTTAACACATTTACAAGTGTCTGTGTTAGTATTATCAACTTAAAATTGAATTTTTTTAGTGTTTC
This sequence comes from Entelurus aequoreus, assembly GCF_033978785.1. NCBI lineage: Eukaryota > Metazoa > Chordata > Actinopteri > Syngnathiformes > Syngnathidae > Entelurus > Entelurus aequoreus. The sequence continues at coordinate 17,645,281 of NC_084750.1, read as the reverse complement.
AGATTCATAAATCCAGCAAAACGTCACTGTGGAGTTATTGAGTCTGTTTAGCTGATTGGAGAGCTAGCTTCTGCAGCCAGTGGGTTTTACTGCCATGTGACAAGCACCATTTGGAAACAATTAAGGTATGCAAATAAATATTTATAAAATATTTCGTACCGATATATTTATCTACAGCTTAAAGTCCGGTGTGGCTAGTATATGTAAACACTTTTTTCTTCCTAAAATTTGGTGGGTGTGGCCTAAATACCGGTGTGCTACCGTATTTTTCGGAGTATAAGTCGCTCCGGAGTATAAGTCGCACCAGCGGAAAATGCATAATAAAGAAGGGAAAAAACATACATAAGTCGCACTGGAGTATAAGTCGCATTTTTTGGGTGAAATTTATTTGATAAAAGCCAACAGCAAGAATAGACATTTGAAAGGCAATTTAAAATAAATAAAGAATAGTGAACAACAGGCTGAATAAGTGTACGTTATATGAGGCATAAATAACCAACTGAGAACGTGCCTGGTATGTTAACGTAACATATTATGGTAAGAGTCATTCAAATAACTATAACATATAGAACATGCTATACGTTTACCAAACAATCTGTCACTCCTAATCGCTAAATCCCATGAAATCTTATACGTCTAGTCTCTTACGTGAATGAGATAAATAATATTATTTGATATTTTACGCTAATGTGTTAATCATTTCACACATAAGTCGCTCCTTAGTGTAAGTCGCACCCCCGGCCAAACTATGAAAAAAACTGACTTATAGTCCGAAAAATACGGTATGCGGAATACTTCCTGTTCCGTTCCTTGAACCGGCTTCTTCATTTATCACTCCAAGCAAGGTTTGTAAGTTTTACAATATAACTAAAACAATTTATACTTACTAAACTGTCCCATGTGTGACGTATATAGGAGTGTTTTCAAGCATATTTGTACGTGCTATTGTAATGTAATCAAGCTAGCGTCGTTACCAATAGCGAATGTGCTAACACGTTCACAAGTGTCTGTGTTAGTATTATTAACTTACGATGGCATTCTTTTAGTGTTGTTTCAGTTACATAAATCCAGCAAAACGTCACTGTGGAGTTATTGAGTCTGTTTAGCTGATTGGAGAGCTAGCTTCTGCAGCTAGTGGGTTTTACTGCCACGTGACAAGCACCGTTTGGAAACAATTAAAGTATGCCAATAAATATTTTGTACCGATATATATCTTGTGTGGCTAGTATATGTAAACAGGTGGGTGTGGCCTAAATACCGGTGCTCTATCTTGCCCAGAAAATATGATGTATGCAGAATATATGCTGACCATCAAGACACCCACAATACGGAGAGAAGATGCAAATGTAATCATTTAGCACTTGCAATGTGATTTATCAAGACTGGAACTGTTTTGCGGCCGCTGTTCTGCGTCTACATTTCGCACGTTTGGAATGCTCGTGCAAACTGGCAGAGTTACGGATAAATGGCTGCAAGAAAGGAGGTGAACGCACTTCAAAGACAGACAATTGAGAGAGAATATTCCGTCTGTGCGTGTCTACATACACTGTGCGGACTGTCAGGAATAAAAATATTACATATCGTCTATTCACTATGACAGTTTGAAACTTTATAGCTACCATGGATTGATTACTGTGGACCCCGACTTAAACAAGTTGAAAAACGTATTCTGGTGTTACCATTTAGTGGTCAATTGTACGGAAAATGCTGGATGGCTTAAGGGGCTGATTAAAACACATTCAATTGATTCGTTCAGCTGTATGCTAGCTTGTTTTTTTAAATGGTGTTTTTTTTTTCAAAGCTCCTTCATGAAAGCTTCTTGCAATACGCATTTTCTTGCACCTGGATCGACACGGCCATTAATAGTACACACAATTTTATAGATAGCAGATGTGAAAAAGAAATTGTTTTTTTAATTTTAGTAGATCAGGCCCTAAATCTGATGATAAACATATTGAACTATGCAACATGTGTATTGGCGACATTTTTGTACAAGGTTTCTAAGATAAGGATTACCGTATTTTCCGGACCACTGCATTAAAAGGCGGACTGCCGATGAGCGGGTCTAGTCAGGTCTATTTTCATACAAAAAGCGCATGAAAGGGGTCGTATTATGATTATTTTGTTTCTAAATGTAAAAGACTTCCTTGTGGTCTACATAACATGTAAGGGTGGTTCTTTGGTCAAAATGTTGCATAGATGATGTTTTACAGATAATCTTCAAGTCGCTTTCTGACAGTCGCTTCAGGATGCGCCGTTTTGTGGGCGATCTTATTTACGTGGCTCACCTTTGACAGCGTCTTTTCTCTGTCATCTTTGTTGTAGCGTGCAAGGACAGGAGTGGAAGAATGTCAAAAGATGGAGCTAACTGTTTTAATAACATTCAGACTTTACTTAAATCAATAACGGAGCAGCATCTCCTCATCCGTGGCTCACTAGTGCAACAACAACGCCGAAAATGTGTCCCGTGAAAAACCGTCCGACCGGAACTCTCTAATAACTAAAGTCCCTTGGGTGAATAATATAAACTCACTACACTGGTATGTTTTAGCGCTTTCATAGCGAGTTTACTGACAGATATAAGTAAGAACTTTACACTACTTTATATTAGAAATGGCAACAGTGGAGGATGAATGTCTCATAACAAGAAGATAGAGAAAAAGAAGCTTATCAACTACGGTGTCGGCACGGACTACAAAGGCGGACGCTCGCAAATTTTCAGGACTTATGCAGATCCCAAATACAGATCAGCAGGTACCAGAAGGTAAGAAAAGTTGCTTTTGCATAATATTGTGAAACAAAACGCCAGATAATGTCTTACCTTATACACACACCATAATAATACTCCTATGTTGAAGCACAGTACAATCCATCAAGCGGTGCGGCTTCATAGCTTACCAAAGTCCTACTAAAACATTTTGATAGATTTTTGAGCGTCTTGTGTAATGTTCTATATTTTCAATGGAAGATTTAACATTTTGGTGTTGTTTACTTGAGTCATATTGCAGTCTACACGTATCTCTTATGTATGACTGCCATCTACTGGTCACACTTATCATTTCATCATGTACCAAATAAAATAGCTTTGAGGTCGGTAAGCACAACCAAAATTATTCCGTACATTAGGCGCACCAGGTTATAAGGCGCACTGTCGAGTTTTGAGAAAATGAAAGAATTTTAAGTGCGCCTTATAGTCCGGAAAATACGGTACTCATTTGACTTAAAGTAACAGGAGTCCGTTTTTTAGCATACAATTAGCACATACATGAAATGTAGCACCCCGAAGGGGACAAGCGGTAGAAAATGGATGAAGTATAGCCACATTAAATGTATGCTAATAGCATGTTGACACTAAGAACATTGCAGTGAATCAACAAAAATGTTGATATGATTAAAATAATTGAGATAGCAGGATATTATTTATTGTTGACTAATAAGTTGGTTGTGGTGAAGAAGGAGCTGAGCCGGAAGGCAAAGCTCTCAATTTACCGATTGATCTACGTTCCCATCCTCACCTATGGTCATGAGCTTTGGGTTATGACCGAAAGGACAAGATCACGGGTACAAGCGGCCGAAATGAGTTTCCTCCGCCGGGTGGCGGGGCTCTCCCTTAGAAATAGGGTGAGAGGCTCTGTCATCCGGGAGAAGCTCAAAGTAAAGCCGCTGCTCCTCCACATCGAGAGGAGCCAGATGAGGTGGTTCGGGCATCTGGTCAGGATGCCACCCGAACGCCTCCCTAGGGAGGTGTTTAGGGCACGTCCGACCGGTAGGAGGCCACGGGGAAGACCCAGGACACGTTGGGAAGACTATGTCTCCCGGCTGGCCTGGGAACGCCTCGGGATCCCCCGGGAGGAGCTGGACGAAGTGGCTGGGGAGAGGGAAGTCTGGGCTTCCCTGCTTAAGCTGCTGCCCCCGCGACCCGACCTCGGATAAGCGGTAGAAGATGGATGGATGGATGAATAATAAGTTGGTCTCACTGTGTAGCGGTACGACGAATGCGTTCCAAATCCGCCTCTGAAGATCTTCGACCAAATTTTTTCTCCATTTCAATAAATCCAGATTGCTTCCGGATAAGCGCCAAAGAGCCCTTCCGTTCACCCTGCATCACAATGGCAGGGAAACATTTGTGCATGATCAGCAAATATTTGCAGTGTTTTATGTTGTTTACAACCAACAAGATCAACGCTCACCTCGGCCACATAGCTAACGGCGTCCTTCAGGTTGAGCTGATGGAAAACTTTGAAGACATAGTCGCGGTTCTTTCTTGCGGACGGTTTCATCAAGATAGCCGACACCCACTTTTCCTCAAAGTGATTCCACCTGCACATCAATTTGAGAATGGAACTCCATTCAAAGCCATTGTAAGGAAATGAGTTCACCTACTGGTCCATCGTATAGTTGGGACCAAATTGTCCGGCGATATCTTCGATGGCGACGAGCATGTGCTCGAAGACCTGAATGAAGAGATTATGGAGGGTCAAATGGGACAAAATTAAGTACATTTTTAAAACAATTATTTAAATACCCCATAAGGGACAAGCGGTAGAAAAATTGATGGATGTATCACTAACTAATTACACTAGGAACTAAATACATAAATGTGCTACTAAATTTGTCATTCATTTATTTAATGTAAAAATACATTTAAAAATGTATTTATTTAATGATTAGCCTCCAGCCCATCTGTGACCTTGAGGGACAAGCGCTAGTAAATGGATGAATGGATAATTCATTATTTCACGATTTAATAATTTTAATTTTATCTGTCAAACTCGCCCTTCAAAGTCAGTGGGCGGGGCTAAAAGAAATCTAATCCAATTATTGTTGCTCTTAAGCCTTGAACTATATCTTAAACTATTTATGTGTGTATATATAAATTATATATATACACTGTGTATATGTATATATATAAACTATATACAAAATTTATAAATATGTATATATATATATATATATATATAAATACCGCATTTTTCGGAGTATAAGTCGCACCGGCCGAAAATGCATAATAAAGAAGGAAAAAAACACAAGTCGCACTGGAGTATAAGTCGCATTTTTGGGGGAAATTTATTTGATAAAAGCCAACACCAAGAATAGACATTTGAAAGGCAATTTAAAATAAATAAAGACTAGTGAACAACAGGCTGAATAAGTGTACGTTATATGAGGCATAAATAACCAACTGAGAACGTGCCTGGTATGTTAACGTAACATATTATGGTAAGAGTCATTCAAATAACTATAACATATAGAACATGCTATACGTTTACCAAACAATTTGTCACTCCTAATCGCTAAATCCCATGAAATCTTATACGTCTAGTCTCTTACGTGAATGAGATCAATAATACTATTTGATATTTTACAGTAATGTGTTAATAATTTCACACATAAGTCGCTCCTGAGTATAAGTCGCACCCCCGGCCAAACTATGAAAAAAACTGCGACTTATAGTCCGAAAAATACGGTGTGTATATATATATACTGTACACTATATATATGTGTTTATATATGCAAATGTAAATGTGTGTTTGTATGTGTGGGCATAATATACACACACACACATATATATATATATATATGCAATGTATATATAAATATATATCCACTTTTACATTAAATAAAGTAATGACATTTATTAACACATTTTACGCATTTCATCCATATAATAATAAAGTAATTGAACATTTAAGTAATTATTTGAATTATTTTTGTAATTAATTTGTCCCATTTGACTCTCCGCAATGAAGCAAGTGTTTATTGTGAGTGTAAAAACATTACCTTACTCTGAACGGTTTCTATAAGAGTTGGATCGGCGTCTGAAGCCCTCTTTACTTTCAGCCAAGTGACAAGAGGTTTCAGTGTCAGGCCCTGCAATCAGTGCAGGTAAAACATGAGCCACATCAAGTTTATCTGACAGATAAATAGTGAGTACACCCACTCATATTTCAGCAAATATTTGAATGACAGTTCATCTTACTCCAGGGACAATTTGGATGCACTTTAGAGTAGTCAGTGCACCACTTCTGAAGTCACTGTGCACTGAAAATGACAACGCTCAAAAACAAGTGGGTACCAAGATCATTGTGTCTTGAATGCAGTCAAGCATGGCGGTGGGGCTGCACGAGTGATGCCAGTGCTGCGGTTCATTTAGGAAAACATGAATTCCAACATACACTCTTGGCACTCTAAAGCAACAGATCAGATCCCATCCCTCTGTTGGGTTAGTTTTCTGACATGTAAACGAGTCCAAAACACACAGCAAAGATGAATTCAATGCTTGAGAGCAGGGGTCTTATAAAGGTTCTCCAGGCCAAAGACCCCCAAACTGATGGAGAGCTGGAGCAGGAACCTCCTCTTTCTCTTTCTTGTATACAATTGTGGTTTAAGTTAAACTGGTCCTAAAGGTATCTTAGTAGTGTGCAATACGAAGATATTCAAATACAGTATTGTGTCGCTAATCGCTAGCTGTCAACTAGCATGCTAACCGCCAGCTGGCAACGTGTGGGCTAATCACTAGTTGGCAACTTGTACGCTAACCGCCAGCTGGCAGCTAGTGTGCTAAGCTAGATGTTAATTTCCGTGCAAATGCTAGCTGTCAAGTAGCGTAATAATCGTGAGCTAGCAGCTAGTGTGTTATTTGTTAGCACACAACTAGCATGCTCATCACTAGTTGGAATCCAGCGTGCTAACTGGCAGCTAGTGCCATTAATACCTAGGTGGCCGCTAGTGTGCTAATCGCAAGCTGGGAATTAGCATTATAATCGCTAGCTAGCAACTAGTGTTAATTGATAGCAGACAACTAGCATGCTAAGCCCTGGCTGGCAACTAGCGCGCTAGCCGTCAGCTGGCAGGTAGTGCCGCTAATAGCTATCTGGCAGCTTGTGTGCTAATTGCTAGCTGGTGGATCGTTGTACAAATGCTAGCTATCAACTAGTGTGCTAATTGCTAGCTAGCAACTAGTGTGATAATCGCTAGCAGACAACAAGCATGTTAATCACAAGCTGGAAACGAGTGCGCTTATTATTAGCTGTCAAGTAGCCTGCTAATCCCTATCTGTCCACCAATGTGCTAATCGCTAGCCGGCAACCAGTGTATTAATCACTAGCTGGCAACTGGCCTGCTTATTGTTAGCTGTCAAGTAGCCTGCTACTGTAATCGCAAGCTGTAAACTAATGTGCTAATTGCTAGCTGGCAACTAGCGCGCTTATTGCTAGCTGTTAAGTAGCCTGCTAATTGCTAGCTGGCAACTAATATGCTAATCGCATGCTGGAAACTAGTGTTAATCCCTAGCTGCCAACTAGCCTGCTTATTGTTAGCTGTCAAGTAGCCTGCTACCGTAATCGGATGCTGGAAACTAATGTGCTAATCGCTAGCTGGCAACTAGCACGCTTATTGCTAGCTGTCAAGTAGCCTGCTAATCGCTATCAGTCAATCAATGTGCTAATCTCTAGCTGGCAACCAGTGTATTAATCACTAGCTGGCATTTAGCGTGCTTATCCCTAGCTGTTAAGTTGCCTGCGAACTGCTAGCTGTCAACTAATGTGCTAATCGCATGCTGGAAACTAGTGTATTAATCACTAGCTGGCAACTAGCCTGCTTATTGTTAGCTGTCAAGTAGCCTGCTACTGTAATCGCATGCTGGAAGCTAATGTGCTAATCACTAGCTGGCAATTAGCATGCTTATTGCTAGCTGTCAAGTAGCCTGCTAATCGCTATCAGTCAACCAATGTGCTAATCTCTAGCTGGCAACCAGTGTATTAATCACTAGCTGGCAACTAGCCTGCTACTGTAATCGCATGCTGGAAACTAGTGTGTTAATCACTAGCTGCCAACTAGCGCACTAACCGTCAGCTGGCAGCGAAGGCCGCTAATCGCTAGGTGGCAACGAGACTGCTAATCACTAGCTTCTTAAATGCTAACATGGATTGGGTCAATGTTAATGAGTAAAGACATTTACATTTTTTGGAACATTTGCTGGGGGAAATTAAAAAATATAAATAAAAGCCAATGGCAATGCAGTACCTCCGTAGACCCCTAGAGGTGACAGACCCCTATTGAAGACCTGTGGTTAAGAAGATTAAGGCAGTGCTGAATAACATATTATTTATTTATACATTAACTACTCTAAAGACTACTCCATGTCTGTAGCTTTGTCCCAATAATATAAAGATTGCTGAAATGCGAAGGGCGTACTTCCATTTGTGCGCTACTGCCAATTACCTGGATGATGACAGTGAAGTAAACTACAATCAGAGTCGTGGAGATCATTAGTTTTTTTTCCCCTATCTTGTTGTCGTCCAACATCACTGCCAGGCCGTAGGCAATGGCCCCTCGCAGGCCCCCGTAGCTCATAATGATCTGATCGATGACCTCCAGGTGAACCAGTCGGAACTTGTTCATGATCCAGGTCAGGAAAAAGACACCTGTTGTGTACATCAAACACTGCGATTATTGCATACACGCTAAAACCGCCCGCGTCTCACCTATGAAGCGATACACAAAGATGAACAGCAGCGTGAGGATGATGAAGCCCGTGTTCCACACCCAGATGGTTTTATCAATGGCCGAGATGCCCAGGAAAACGAAGGTGATGGTTTCCGAGCCGTTGGCGAGCACCTTCATGGCGTATTTGACGGTGGTCACGGACTTTTCATCCATGTTTGCATTGATGTACTTCTTGCAGGTCACGCCGCAAAAGATGGTTCTGCTGAGCCAAAGAACAAACCAGGTCACAGAGTCCACGGTTCTCGCTCCACTCCTGGAAACGCTCAAAGCAGCACTCACGCAAGGATGGCGGAGAGGGACAGCATCTCGGCAGTGAGGTAGGAGAGGTAGCCCACCACGAAGATGAAGCCCGGTTCGATGATCTGGATGTTTTTAGTGAACCTGGTAAGAAGGGAGAGCAGAAACCCAAACACCACGCCGAGGAGGGAGCCGCCCACCGCCACCACAAAGAAGGAAACTGCCAGAAAAGGTTCTTGTCACACATTCCACGTCACAATCAGACTTAATTGTGTTTATTTTTTACTTTTGCACTACTTACATATTTGGCTGATTATATCCACAGCATCAATGTTGGATGCTCCCAGGGAAACAAATGCCTCAAACATTTTGAAGAGCATCTAAGAGAAGAAATACACAATTTCCCAATAATAACTAGGGATGTCCGATAATGGCTTTTTGCCGATATCCGATATTCCTATATTGTCCAACTCTTTTAATTACAGATACCGATATCAACCGATACCGATATCAACCGATATATGCAGTCGTGGAATTAACACATTATTATGCCTAATTTGGACAACCAGGTATGGTGAAGATAAGGTACTTTTTAAAAAAATTAGTAAAATAAGATAAATACATTAAAAACATTTTCTTGAATAAAAAAGAAAGTACAACAATATAAAAACAGTTACATAGAAACTAGTAATGAATGAAAATTAGTAAAATTAACTGTTAAAGGTTAGTACTATTAGTGGACCAGCAGCACGCACAATCATGTGTGCTTACAGACTGTATCCCTTGCAGACTGTATTGATATATATTGATATATAATGTAGGAACCAGAATATTAATAACAGAAAGAAACAACCCTTTTGTGTGAATGAGTGTAAATGGGGGAGGGAGGTTTTTTGGGTTGGTGAACTAATTGTAAGTGTATCTTGTGTTTTTTATGTTGATTTAATTAAAAAAAACGATACCGATAAAAAAAACAACCAGATACCGATCATTTCCGATATTACATTTTAACGCATATATCGGCCGATAATATCGGCAGGCCGATATTATCGGACATCTCTAATAATAACCATAAGACCATTTTTTATATTTATTCATACCAGGGCTGTCAAAGTTAATGCATGCTGTAAAGTTGTCCCGATAACGATATTTTGGTACCAATACCAAAATGTATTTCGATACTTTTTGATACCTTTCGATACTTTTCTAAATAAAGGGGACCACAAAAAATGTTTAATTATTGGCTTTATTTTAACAAAACATTTTACGGTACATTAAACATATGTTTTTTATTGCAATTTTGTCCTTAAATAAAATAGTGAATAGAGATGTCCGATAGTGGCTTTTTTGCCGATATCCGATATTCCGATATTGACCAACTCTTAATTACTGATTCCGATATCAACAGATACCGATATATACAGTCGTGGAACTAACACATTATTATGCCTAATTTTGTTGTGATGCCCCGCTGGATGCATTAAACAATGTAACAAGGTTTTCTAAAATAAATCAACTCAAGTTATGGAAAAAAATGCCAGCATGGCACTGCCATATTTATTATTAAAGTCACAAAGTGCATTAACTTTTTTACATGCCTGAAGGGTTGAGGTGTGTGTGTGTGTGTGTGGAGTTAGCGGGGGGGTGTATATTGTAGCGTCCCGGAAGAGTTAGTGCTGCAAGGGGTTCTGGGTATTTGTTCTGTTGTGTTACGGTGCGGATGTTCTCCCGAAATGTTTGTCATTCTTGTTTGGTTCACAGTGTGGCGCATATTTGTAACAGTGTTATAGTTGTTTATATGGCTACCCTCAGTGTGACCTGTATGGCTGTTGACCAAGTATCCCTTGCATTCACTTGTGTGTGTGAAAAGCCGTAGATATTATGTGATTGGGCCGGCACGCAAAGGCATCGCCTTTAAGGTTTATTGGCGCTCTGTACTTCTCCCTACGTCCGTGTACCACTCTGTACAGCGGCGTTTTAAAAAGTCATACATTTTACTATTTGAAACCGATACCGATAATATCCGATATTACATTTTAAAGCATTTATCAGCCGATAATATCGGACTGTCGATATTATCGGACATCCCTAATAGTGAACATACTTGACAACTTGTCTTTTAGTAGTAAGTAAACAAACAAGGGCTCCTAATTAGTCTGCTGACGTATGCAGTAACATATTGTGTCATTTATCTACCTGTTATTTTGTCAACATTATAAAGGACAAGCTGTAAAAAGTTATTATTAATCCACTTGTTCATTTACTGTTAATATCTGCTTATTTTCTGTTTCAACATGTTCTATCTACACTTCTGTTAAAATGTAATAATCACTTATTCTTCTCTTCTTTTGATACTTTACATTAGTTTTGGATGATACCACAAATTTAGGTATCGATCCGATACCAAGTTGTTATAGGATCATACATTGGTCATATTCAAAGTCCTCATGTGTCCAGGGACGTATTTACTGAGTTTATAAACATAATATGAATTTTTAAAAAAGGAAAAATTATTTTGTGACGATAAAAAATATCGATGTAATCATAGTAGTATCGACTAGATACGCTCTTGTACCTGGTCTCATTACAGTGGATGTCAGGTGTAGATCCACCCATGGCATTTGTTTACATTCAGGGGTGCTAGCTTTTGTTAGCGGTGACGCCGGTGAGCTATTGTACCCTTCTACGGTGTGTAGTGAAGCATGTTTAGCTATTCCTCGTCCTGCAGTAAGAAACTTACTTTATAAGGATAAGTGATTTAGAAGTAGCTAAAACACTGCGATGAGGTAGCGGCTTGTCCAGGGTGTACCCCGCCTTCCGCCCGATTGTAGCTGAGATAGGGTGCAGCACCCCCCGCGACCCCGAAAGGGATAAGCGGTAGAAAATGGATGGATGGAAGTAGCTAAAACACTGCCGACTAGCTAGCCATGTCTTAAAGCAACCTCTTCATGAGGGTGTTTCAGTGTTATAACTTCACCTTTATCGTCAGTTTTTAGGCCAAAATGCGTCCGTTCTCCCTTTTCTGTCTCCACACTGTGTCTGCTTGTAAGTACTCTGTGATTGTGTGCTGTCGAACATGCTCCTCTGATCGTAAAACCAGCGATGTCATGACGTGACGATGCGCCATCATGCCCGGTAACTGGTACTTTTCAGAGTATAGTACCGTTTTTTATTTATTAGTACCGCGATACTATACTAGTACCGGTAAACCGCACAACCCTAGCATGCTATTGATGGCAAAGAAACTATCGCATTAATCATGTGTCAGGGATGTATCGATATGAACAATTCATATCACGGTTATTGTGACCAAAATGATTGCAATTTTGCTGTATGTGCTCAAAAAGTACTTATACCCATGCAACTCCTTATTTTTATTTTGAATTTAGCAGTTCAAAGAGAGCGCAAGTGCTGAAAGGTACAACCATCCCTTAAGTTCTTATTTGAAACGTGTAGCAATAATGCTACATGATAACGCTCCAGCGCTCTCCAGAAGTCTGCCATTAGTGGCAGCAAACACAAAAAGTGATCCCTTGGCTGTTGCTGTTGCTTGACGAAAGAAGCGTTTGTTGCTGTGCGCTCTAAGAAAATCATTGCATCCAGTAAAGTAATGATGGTAACGTTTAAAAGGAGCAAAATACCGTAAGTATGACTTGTTATTAGGGATGTCCGATAACAAAGTTTTCCAAAATAAATCAACTCAAGTTATGGAACAAAATGCCAACATGGCACTGCCATATTTAAATCACAAAGTGCATTATTTTTTTTAACATGCCTGAAAACAGCAGCTTGGAATGTGGGACATGTTCTCCCTGAAATAATCCTGATACCCACTACAACTATGGGAAACACTGTTAACTTTGACTTTCACAAAGTGCATTTTTTTTTTTTTTTTAAACATGCCTCAAAACAATAGCTACAAAAACAATGAAGGCACACAGCTTCAGTCCAGAGTATACTATAAACTGGGCTCAATCTGCCCTGTTCTTAACGTATTCGCATGAGTAACAAAAATGTGCAAATAAAAACAAGAAAGGCACAAAAATAAAAAACTGCTTCAGTCTAGACTAGTAGAAAACACAGCCATCCTTTAAAGTGCATGAACATTAATAAAACTGCTTCAGTCTAGACTAGTAGAAAACACAGCCATCCTTTAAAGTGCATGAACATTAATAAAACTGCTTCAGTCTAGACTAGTAGAAAACACAGCCATCCTTTAAAGTGCATGAACATTAATAAAACTGCTTCAGTCTAGACTAGTAGAAAACACAGCCATCCTTTAAAGTGCATGAACATTAATACAACTGCTTCAGTCTAGACTAGTAGAAAACACAGCCATCCTTTAAAGTGCATGAACATTAATAAAGCTGCTTCAGTCTAGATTAGTAGAAAACACAGCCATCCTTTAAAGTGCATGAACATTAATACAACTGCTTCAGTCTAGACTAGTAGAAAACACAGCCATCCTTTAAAGTGCATGAACATTAATAAAACTGCTTCTGTCTAGACTAGTAGAAAACACAGCCATCCTTTAAAGTGCATGAACATTAATAAAACTGCTTCAGTCTAGACTAGTAGAAAACACCGCCATCCTTTAAAGTGCATGAACATTAATACAACTGCTTCAGTCTAGACTAGTAGAAAACACAGCCATCCTTTAAAGTGCATGAACATTAATAAAACTGCTTCAGTCTAGACTAGTAGAAAACACAGCCATCCTTTAAAGTGAATGAACATTAATAAAACTGCTTCAGTCTAGATTAGTAGAAAACACAGCCATCCTTTAAAGTGCATGAACATTAATAAAACTGCTTCAGTCTAGATTAGTAGAAAACACAGCCATCCTTTAAAGTGCATGAACATTAATAAAACTGCTTCAGTCTAGACAAGTAGAAAACACAGCCATCCTTTAAAGTGCATGAACATTAATAAAGCTGCTTCAGTCTAGACTAGTAGAAAACACAGCCATCCTTTAAAGTGCATGAACATTAATAAAACTGCTTCAGTCTAGATTAGTAGAAAACACAGCCATCCTTTAAAGTGCATGAACATTAATAAAACTGCTTCAGTCTAGACTAGTAGAAAACACAGCCATCCTTTAAAGTGCATGAACATTAATAAAACTGCTTCAGTCTAGATTAGTAGAAAACACAGCCATCCTTTAAAGTGCATGAACATTAATAAAACTGCTTCAGTCTAGATTAGTAGAAAACACAGCCATCCTTTAAAGTGCATGGGGAAAAAAGGCACAAAACATAAATAAAACAGCTTCACTCAGTCCAGACTATTAGTCTATTTGTGCAACAGAAGATGCTCAAAGAGTGGGCTAATTCTTTTTCTCCTTGTCATCACGTTTGAGAGGTAGATTTTTCTGAATGAAAACAAGCATCTGCAAGGGTTTCTGGGTATTTGTTCTGTTGTGTTTATGTTGTGTTACGGTGCGGATGTTCTCCCGAAATGTGTTTGTCATTCTTGTTTGGTGTGGGTTCACAGTGTGGCGCATATTTGTAACAGTGTTAAAGTTGTTTATACGGCCACCCTCAGTGTGACCTGTATGGCTGTTGACCAAGTATGCTTGCATTCGCGAGTGCGTGTGTCAAACCGTAGATATTATGTGACTGGGCAAGTACGCAAAGGCAGCGCCTTCAAGGATTAATTAGCGCTCTGTACATCTTCCTGCGTCCGTGTACACAGCGGCGTTTTAGAAAGTCACAAATTTTACTTTTGGAAACCGATACCAATAATCTTGAAACCGATATCGATAATTTCCGATATTACTTTTTAATGCATTTATCGGTCGATAATATCGGCGGTCCGATATTATCGGACATCCCTACTTGTTATCAATAATGTGCTTGTTACTAACTTACAATTGTACTCACAACATAGGCAAAATACAAAACACAAAAGCAGTGAAGTTGTCACGTTGTGTAAATGGTAAATAAAAAGAGAATACAATGATTTGCAAATCTTTTTCAACTTATATTCAATTGAATAGACTGCAAAGACAAGATATTTAATGTTTGAACTGAGAAACTTGTTGGTTTTTTTTGCTGGCTTTTGAACTTTGCGCCTATAACAGGATGTTTTTTTTTCCTCTTCGGTCCGGAGGACACGACGTCCAGTTTCCAAAAACAATTTGAAATGTGAACTCGTCAGACCACAGAACACTTTTCCACTTTGCATCAGTCCATCTTAGATGAGCTCGGGCCCAGCGAAGCCGGCGGCGTTTCTGGGTGTTGTTGATCAAATTAAGTTAATTAAAGTTAAAGTACCAATGATTGTCACACATACACTAGGTGTGGTGAAATGTGTCCTCTGCATTTGACCCATCCCCTTGATCACCCCCTGGGAGGTGTGGCTGCATAGTAGAGTTTTAAATTGCACTTTCAGATGTAGCGATCAACTGTAGTTACTGACAGTGGTTTTCTGAAGTGTTCCTGAGCCTGTGTGGTGATATCCTTTACACACTGATGTGTAAAGATCCTGAGGGATCGAAGGTCACAGGCATTCAATGTCGGTTTTCAGCCTTGCCGCTTACGTGCTATAATTTTTCCAGATTCTCTGAACCTTTTGATGATATTACGGAGCGTAGATGGTGAAATCACTAAATTCCTTGCAATAGCTGGTTGAGAAATGTTGTTCTTAAACTGTTAGACAATTTGTTCACAAAGTGTTGACCCTCGCCCCATCCTTGTTTGTGAATGACTGAGCATTTCATGGAAGCTGCTTTTATATCCAATCATGGCACCCACCTGTTCCCAATTAAAGTTAAAGTACCAATGATTGTCACACACACACGAGGTGTGGCGAAATTATTATTATTAGCCTGTTCACCTGTGGGATGTTCCAAATAAGTGTTTGATGAGCATTCCTCAACTTTCTCAGTCTTTTTTGCCACTTGTGCCAGCTTTTTTGAAACATGTTGCAGGCATCAAATTCCAAATGAGCTAGTATTTGCAAAAAATTAAGTTAATTTGCAGTCTATTCAATTGAATATAAGTTGAAAAATTTTTGCAAATAATTGTATTCTGTTTTTATTTACCATTTACACAACGTGACAACTTCACTGCTTTTGGGTTTTGTATATTGTATACCCGTTGTTAGCTGCCTCGTACTAGCAGTTTTTCACTATTTAGAACGCACAAAAAAAAGAAAAGTTATTTTCTCACTTAAGGATTGTGGATGAGGGGGAAAGTTCCCCAAAATGTTCTGTCTCGTACCACTGTCACGCCGTCATTGAGCAGGGACTCTCCAAAGACCAGGATGAAGAGGACCTCGTTGACGTGGACCTCTTCAAACACAGCGAAGACAGCCACCGGGTCCACAGCAGAAATCAGACTCCCGAACAAAAGAAACTGGAGCAGGTCTATGTCCACGCTACCTGCGAAACAAGCAGGAAGAGGAGATGTTGGAGAAGTGTTATTGGAGGGTGGAGGTTCTCTCTTACCCATGGCTCCTCCCATGTGACAACCCCAGAGGCTGAGGCCCAGGCTGGCAGCGTTCCAGCAGGTCCCGATGATGGCGTAGACCAGAATGGTGCCAAAGTTGCCGAAGAACAGCTTGTTGGGCATGAAGTAGCCCGCATCCAGGATGATTTGAGGCAGAAGGAAGAAGAAGAAGACGGTCGGGGTCAGCTTGAAGATCTGCACCTTGTCTGCGGCCAAGATGATGCCGCCCAGGATGAAGCCGAAGCAGATGAGCAGGGCGCTCTCTGGGATGATGTTGGTCACGTGATGGTTGGCCTCGATGACTGGGGAGAAATGACATGATTATGGCGAGCGGTCACTTCGCTAGTTAATCACGTTGGCGTGCTATTATACTTTGTCTATGCTCAACTTCAACTCACAGGTGAGACTAAGCAGCATTGCAGAGCCCACAGAGAGAATTGCTCATTTGGCCTCGCTTTGAACGTGACTGATTTACGGCCGCATTTCTAAAACTATCGTACTTTTTACGTTTATATTGCAGCCAAACTTTTTCCGTAAAGTACACGTCTTCAAAATGGTGTCAGTTAGGGGTGTAACGGTACACAAAAATTTTGGTTCGGTACGTACCTCGGTTTAGAGGTCACGGTTCGGTTCATTTTCAGTACAGTAAGAAAACAACAAAATATCAATGTTTGGGTTATTTATTTACCAAATTTGCAAAATCATTTTGCTAGCTGGAAAAATCGCAAGCTAATCGCTACCTAACTAATAGTGTGCTAATTGCTAGCTAGCAAATAAGCAAATAAAGCGCAAGTTGCTTTTAAAGGTACAATTGGTATTGTACAAGACTAATTAAGATATCTTCAATACAGTATAGTGCCGCTAACACCTAGATGGCAACTGTTGTGCAAATCGTAAGCTGGCAAATCACAAGCTAATCGCTAGCTAGCTAATAGTGTGCTAATTGCTAGTTAGCAAATGTCATGCTAATCACCAGCTGTCAGCTAGCAGGGTAATCGCTATCTGGCAGCTAATGTTCCAATCGCCAGCTGGCAACTAGCGCACTAACCGCCAGCTGACAGCTAGGACGCTAATAGCTATGGGGCAACTAGAGCGCTAACAAAATAGCTTTTTAAGATGGTTAGCTATCTTAAAAGGTAACATGAATCAAATCAACGTTATTGTGTATCTAAAGACATTTACATTACATTTCCACCAAAAATATTTTTCTTAGTGGAATATTTGATGTGAAGTAATGGGAACCTTGGATAGGTCAATAATTCATAATAACATTGATTTTGATTCAATATTATGTTTTGAGCAATGACAGTTTGAAAGAAAAAAAAAACAGCTTTGTTTTATTAGTCAACATTGCAACTTTTTCTAAATTACATTTAACCTTTAAGCTTTTTTATTTCACTTTTGTTATGTTTTTGTTTATTTTAATAGTATTTTTAGAATGTGCCGTGGGCCTTTAAAACATTAGCTGTGGGCCGCAAATGGCCTCCGGGGCACACTTTTGACACCCCTGCTATAGATAATAAAAAATTAAATGTGATAAATCTATGGATAAAAAGCAGAGCCTGGCGACGCATGCGTGTTTATCATAACTCTCTCTCTCTCTCTCTCTGTCTCTGCCCCTCCCTCACCAATGCTGCTGCGCGCACAATTTGTTTTGTTTTTAACCCCTTCTTAACCCTGAACGTACATTGAAAATACACGCAACCCTAACTCAAAATGCCGGACATTTGAGGCATTTAAGAAACTCCGCCCTGACAGCTCCGCAAAAGAGGACATGTCCTGTGAAAAGAGGACGTATGGTCAGTCTATCCTAGCCCGTTAGCTGCTAGCATGCCGTGTGTTGTGCCTCGGTGTGCATTGTTTACACAACCTGCGTTACGCTACTTAATATGTCCGAGTGGAAACTCGTTCGGTACACCTCCGAACCGAACCGGAACCCCCGTACCAAAACGGTTCAATACAAATACACGTACCGTTACACCCCTAGTGTCAGTGACTCATAGAGGTTTGCAGAGGTACTGCATGGGGAGGGGTCATGATATCTTTGATTTAACACTTTTTAGCACGTTTTTTTAATATTCCCCCTGCAAATGTTCCACTAAATGTAAATGTCTTTAGATACACAATAACGTTGATTTAATTCATGTTACCTTTTAAGATAGCTAACCATCTTAAAAAGCTATTTTGTTAGCACTCTAGTTGCCCCCTAGCTATTAGCGTCCTAGCTGTCAGCTGGCGGTTAGTGTGCTAGTTGCCAGCTGGCGATTGGAACATTAGCTGCCAGATAGCGATTACCCTGCTAGCTGACAGCTGGTGATTAGCATGCCATTTGCTAACTAGCAATTAGCACACTATTAGCTAGCTAGCGATTAGCTTGCGATTTGCCAGCTAACGATTTGCACAACAGTTGCCATCTAGGTGTCAGCGGCACTATACTGTATTTAAGATATCTTAGTCTTGTACAATACCAATTGTACCTTTAAAAGCAACTTGCGCTTTATTTACTTATTTGCTAGCTAGCAATTAGCACACTATTTGTTAGGTAGCGATTAGCTTGCGATTTTTCCAGCTAGCAAAATGATTTGTATCTGTATTTAAGATATCTTGGTATTGCACAATACCAAGGTACCTTTTAAAAGCAATAAGCACACTATTTGCTACTAACAATTAATGTTAGGTAGCGATTAGCTTGCGATTCTCCAGCAAAGGATTTGCATAACAGTTGCCAGCTAACTATTAGTGGCACTATACTGTATTTAAAGTATCTTACAGAGTATTGCACAATACCAAACACAGTATTTGCTATCTAGTGATTAGCTTGCAATTTGCCAGCTAACGATTTGCATAACATTTGCCAGCTAGCTATTAGCGGCACTATTGCATGTCTCAGTATTGCACAACACCTTTAGGACCATTTCAACTTGAAAGCAATAAGCACACTATTTGCTAATTAGTGATTAGCTTCCTCGTTGCCAGCTAGCGATTAGCACACTAGTTGACATTGTATAAAAAATAATACAATAGAATGCACTACAAATAACTACTATAATTTCATGAAGTTCGTTATTTTGAAAAGTGAAATGCTAAATCTCCTTTTAGCTGCCTCTCTGTCAAACACACCATCAGCGGCTTCTCCATATTTTCATGGATAAATGTCCGCCGTTAAGATATTAATTTCTCATTCCGCACCATACTGAAACAGAATGAGTCTAGCGCCAGCCAGGGATGGTAAATTATCATCTTAAAGGCGGACATATAGCCATGAAAATATAGACGAGCTGCTGATGGTGTGTTTGACAGAAGCAGCTCGAAGGAGATACCGTAGAAGTCCCCTCTTCAAGGAAAATGCTGCACTTTATTATTAATTTACTTCATACAACTATTGTAGTTGTTAGTACTACATTCGATTGAATTGTTTTATACCAAAGACGTTGATTTGAGATACAGGTGTTTTGAGGTAAGAGCTCTGTCACAGAACCAATTAGGCCCATAAGGTGAGGCACTACTGTATTACAATACTCACTTTTACTGTAGTCAAGCCCTATACCGTGTTCACATGGGTAATATCAAAGGCAGAAACACATATACAGTACAAGCCAAAATTTTGGACACACCTTCCCATTCAGTGCATTTTCTTTATTTCCATGACTATTTACATTGTAGATTGTCACATCAAAACTATGAATGAACACATGTGGAGTTATGTACTTAAAAAAAAAAGATGAAATAACTGAAAACATGTTTTGTATTCTTGTTTCTTCAAAATAGCCACCCTTTGCTCTGATTACTTTTTCGCACACTCTTGGCATTCTCTCCATGAGCTTCAAGAGGTAGTCGACTTAGACTTAGACAAACTTTATTGTTCGACAAGGGAAATTATTCCAAAAATGTCATCAATGAAAACATTCCTGAAATGGTTTTCACTTCACAGGTGTGCTTGAAGCTCATGGAGAGAATGCTAAGAGTGTGCGAAGCAGTAATCAGATTAAAGGGTGGCTATTTTGAAGAAACTAGAATATAAAACATGTTTTCAGTTATTTCACCTTTTTTTTGTTAAGTGCATGACTCCACATGTGTTCCTTTAGTTTTTGATGCCTTCAGTGACAATCTACAATGTAAATAGTCATGAAAATAAAGACAACACATTGCTTGAGTAAGGTGTGTCCAAACCTTTGGCCTGTACTGTACGTGAAAATGGCAAATATCGGGGCCGATAATAGGCGTGGCCAATACTCTGTTGATCCCCATTAGGGCTGCAACTAACAACTAATTTGATAATCGATTAATCTGTCGATTATTACTTCGATTAATAATCGGATAAAAGAGACAAACTACATTTCTATCCTTTCCAGAGTTTTATTGAAAAAAAACAGCATACTGGCACCATACTTATTTTGATTATTGTTTCTCAGCTGTTTGTAAATGTTGATTTTTGTAAATAAAGGTTTATTAAAAAAAAATTGTTTTAAATAAAATTTTAAAAAGTAGCCTCTGCGCATGCGCATAGCATAGATCCAACAAATCGATGACTAAATTAATCACTAACTATTTTTATAATTGATTTTAATCGATTAGTTATTGCAGCACTAATCCCTATTATCACAAGAAACACTACTGTGCCGATAAATGTGGTCATGAACAGCAACAATAGTCAACAATTTTACAATTTAAAAAGAACAGCAGTGGCTTGGAACCTCTAATCTTATAAAACACACCAATGTTTGTCTTAATATTCTTTCTACATGGTGGTAGCATGATGTCGTCATGTCATTTGTAATGTAATAGGTAAATAAAAAGGCCATAACATAAACAGTACATGACTATTTACATTGTAGATTGTCACTGAAGGCATCAAAACTATGACACCTGTGAAGTAAAAAAAACATTTCAGGTGACTACTGTGGTCTGGATTATGTTTTGTTAGATTTTGGACTCTTTTAATTCCTGTTTGCCCTTCCTTGTTTGTTTTGTCACCATGGCGACTCATTAGTTTCACCTGCCTCATTTGTTCAAGACACGCACCTACTTTAATCAGGAGATGACTATTTAAACCTCCTTTGCCAGTCAGTTGGTCTGGCGACATTGCTCTTTTCTGGCCACAGTAAGTCTTGCTTATTTCATGCGATACCACAGTTCATGCTGCTCCTTTCCATAGTTAAAGCTATTTGTTTCATGTCACAGTTTAGTGCGGGTTTCATGTCTTTAGTTTCAGGTTTCATGTCCTAAGTTTTTGCCTTAGCTTCCGCCTGCGATAGGCACGCTTGCCTTCGGGTTGTTTTCTGTTTTTTGTACTTCGTTGAGTTTTAGAGAGTAGTGATGGGTTGATGAGGCGTCATGAGGCGTTACTGTGTCAATAAGTACTGACATCTGCTGGACATTAAAAATCCCTACAGGCAACCTATGGACCGACTCAACTGACACTGATTTTATGACCTAGTATATACAATAATATAAACCAAGTCATTGTATTTCATTTAGGATTATTTCATATCTTCATTTAAATAAAAATATATATTTATCTTTTTTAGATACAGTCAATAAATAATGTGAACATGTATCATAACATGGAAATCTAAGAGAACGTGTTGTGAATGAGCATGCTTGTGGACTGGTATTTTTTATTTTTTTACACATTTTTATTTTAAAAAAAAACAGTTTTTCCAATGTATTAAATTTTACCCAATTTCTCTTCTTAGTTATTATTTCTCCGGCTGTAGAAAAGCCCCGCTCACAGGGCACAGAGGAGGCGTCAGTGCGACACAGTTCGCGTATCGGTCACGTGACCGAAACGGCTCATGATCGGTCACGTGACTTTCTAAAAGCGGTATGCGCACCGACACAGGGTTTTGCTCTATGAGCTCGACGCATGCGCCGATGCATCGGTGTTGCCCGACCCATCACTATTAGAGAGATTAAATAATGTTCCTACCTTCAAGCCTTGTCCGGTCTAGTCCGATTGCATCCCGGGAGAGCAAAGCTGCGAAAAACCCCTCGTCATGACAACTACCTCTTCAAGCTCATGGAGAGAATGCCAAGAGTGTGCAAAGCAGTAATCAGAGCAACGGGTGGCTATTTTGAAGTAACTAGAATATATAACATGTTTTCAGTAATTTTAACCGTTTTTTTGTTAAGTATAAACTCCACATGTGTTCATTCAAAGTTTTGATGTGACAATCTACAATGTAAATACCGTATTTTTCGGACTATAAGGCACAGTTTTTTTCACAGTTTGGCCAGGGGAGCGACTTATACTCAGGAGCGACTTATGTGTGAAATTATTAACACATTATATTATTTAGCTCATTCACGTAAGAGACTAGACGTATAAGATTTCATGGGATTTAGCGATTAGGAGTGACAGATTGTTTGGTAAACGTATAGCATGTTCTATATGTTATAGTTATTTGAATGACTCTTACCATAATATGTTAAGTTAACATACCAGGCACGTTCTCAGTTGGTTATTTATGCCTCATATAACATACACTTATTCAGCCTGTTGTTCACTATTCTTTATTTATTTTAAATTGCCTTTCAAATGTCTATTCTTGGTGTTGGGTTTTATCAAATAAGTTTCCCCCAAAAATGCGACTTATACTCCAGTGCGACTTATATGTGTTTTTCCTTCTTTATTATGCATTTTCGGCCGGTGCGACTTATACTCCGAAAAATACGGTAGTCATGAAAATAAAGAAAACGCATTGAATGAGGTGTGTCCAAACTTTTGGCCTGTACTGTAAATACATAACAAAGTCGTTGTACCACAAATATCTGCTTTTCTACTCTTTTTTTTCATCAATCTCGATGCATTTTCAACAGCAATATTGTATTGAATAGCAAAAGTATACTTACCTAGTTTGGCCAAAAAGGCCAAGAGTACCAATGATGCCACCATAAAAGGGGTATGCACATGCTCCCACATAAAGGACACAATATGCGCCCTTTCATGCTCATTTGTGGTGTTAGTAGAATGTGCAGACTTGATGGTGTCACCCCCAGCCACCCTTGTGGCAAACATCAGCAACATTGAACCCAGCAGCCAAATGTGTGTACATCCACATTGTCGCATCAGTAAAACACTACAAGAAGAGAGAAGTCCTTCGTCTCGTTGTTCCTTGTTGACTTATCATGGCTATTCCTCTGCTTTTAACATTTTATTTTTTTTTAATCTTCCCGTGTCTTTAAAATCCTTTTATATGTATTAAAGCTTTGTAACGCGTGAGGGATGACGTCACGGTAATGGCACAACACGGAACCGGAAGTGCCGCGGCCAGCTTGCTTTGGTCCAAACGACAATGACGAAGCTTATTTAATACTTCATTAATCATCATCTTATGTAATAGTTCATAAAACATAATCTGTAGAACCACTTAAGACACACGACTTGAGAAAAAAAATAAAAGAGGTTTTGAGAAAGGCGGAAAATCCAATTAAGGGAGTACAGGGACGGGAAAACTACAAACTACGTACCATAATCTTAAAATGATATTTTGATGATAATTATTACATATATCCGTTTTGATGTTGCTCACACCACATGTTGCAGTGAAATATGACCACGGACCGTGTATAGTGCATTTAGAACGCGGTTTTACCTTGAAATAAATTGAGCAGTGGGAATAACAGCCGCCATTGGTGAAACAGCGCCCTCATCCGGCCATGAAGAGACAAGCACGACAGTGATACTCCTGTTTGCTATGAAGGTTTAATCCTAGCCAATTTTTTTAACACATTCTACAAATACTACTAAAAAAAACATTAAGACGTTGAATAAAATACCAAACAGGTAAAATGTAACAAGTTCTAAGTTGCAATATTGACTAATAACAAAAAGCTACAATGCAGACTGTTTTTTTTCTTCTTTAAAACTTGTCATTACTCTTAGACTTAGACTTAGACCAACTTTAATGATCCACAAGGGAAATTGTTCAACTCCTAAATAATAATGAATCCAAATCAAAGTTCTTATGAATCATTGACCTGTTTTAGGCTCCAATTACTTCACATCAAATATTCCACTTTGAAATATTTTTGGGGAAAATATTGCGTATTGTGTGTGTTCGCCATATAAAAAACAAAATATTCTTTGACACAAATGGCATAAAACAATTTAAAAAAACAACAACTTATGATCGACGGATAACACTAACACTTAAGTTGACAGAAATTGAAATGTTAAAAGTAAAAGAAATATGTCTTATTTATAATACTTTTATTAGTGGGACCCTTTTGTATTCCCAAAATGGGATTATGTAATTGCTCAAAAAATAATAATAAATTCAAATCAATGTTGTAAAATATTGCACATGTTATGTTTTTGCCATAATAAACAGAGTTTTGATCAAAAAATTCATTAAACAGTAAAAACAAACTTTATATCAATAGATGAACCTGAAGTTGGCCTAGAGATTTAAGCATTGAATGAAAAACTAAAACGTTCATAATATCACTAATTTTTTACTTTTTTTTTCTGAGACCATTCCGGGTCCCGGGACTAAACTGGACAGGAGCCCTAATGGAAAAAAATATCCATATATTGTATTGTTTTGAAATTATATATTTTTTAAATAGCCCCTTTATTCTTTGATTTTTTTAGTGTGTGGCCCTCAGTGAAAAACGTTTGGACACCCCTGATCCAAACTGTTAGAGATTAAGGTTTAAATCAGTGTGTCCAAAGATAATTGTTTAACAGCCAGCGGCACATTCTACAAATATTATTAAAATCTATAAGACGTTGAAAAAAAAAAAATAGGTAAAATGTAACAAGGACAAAGTTGCAATATTGACTACCGTATTTTTCGGAGTATAAGTTGCTCCGGAGTATAAGTCGCACCGGCCGAAAATGCATAATAAAGAAGGAAAAACACATATAAGTCGCACTGGAGTATAAGTCGCATTTTTGGGGGAAATGTATTTGATAAAAGCCAACACCAAGAATAGACATTTGAAAGGCAATTTAAAATAAATAAAGAATAGTGAACAACAGGCTGAATAAGTGTACGTTATATGAGCCATAAATAACCAACTGAGAACGTGCCTGGTATGTTAACGTAACATATTATTGTAAGAGTCATTCAAATAACTATAACATATAGAACATGCTATACGTTTACCAAACAATCTGTCACTCCTAATCGCTAAATCCCATGAAATCTTATACGTCTAGTCTCTTACGTGAATGAGATCAATAATATTATTTGATATTTTACGCTAATGTGTTAATAATTTCACACATAAGTCGCTCCTGAGTATAAGTCGCACACAAACTATGAAAAAAAACTGCGATTTATTGTCCGAAAAATACGGTACTAACAAAAAGCTACAATGCAGACAGTTTTTTTTTTCTCTTTAAAACTGTCATTACTCTTAAATAATAATTAATCCAAATCAAAGTTCTTATGAATCATTGACCTATTTAAGGCTCCAATTACTTCACATCAAATATTCCACTTTGAAATATTTTTAGGGTAAATATTGCGTATTGTGTGTGTTTGCCATATAAAAAACAAAATATTCTTTGACAAAAATGGCATAAAACAATAAAAAAACAAACAAACTTATGATCGACGGAATACACTTACGGTAAATTGACATAGAAATTTAAATTTTAAAAGTAGAAAAAATATGTCTTATTTTTGACACTTTTATTAGTGGGACCCTTTTGGATCCCCCAAAATTTTAGTGGGATTATGTAATTGCTCAAAAAATAATAATGAATTTAAATCAATGTTAGGATATACTGCACATTTTATGTTTTTGCCATAATAAACAGAGTTTTGATCAAAAAGGGCATAAAACATAAAATAATATATATATATACATGTATGTATATATATATATATATATATATCCATATACATGTATGTAAAAAGATATCTCTTTGCAGATTAGACAAACTGCCTTCTCCTTACACTGAACAAAAAAAGTCACATGATGTTTAAAAACTCTACACTCGGAATATATTTTACGTTTCCCCAACGATTTTTTCCGTGCACTAATTGAAAGAGCGTTTGCTGCGACACTGCGGCGCGAGCGTGATGACGTCACCTTATTGATGGGAAAATGCATTTATGACAATATGATTTGCCTGAGCGGCTAGGAGACCCCAACAGTAACAAGCGGTAGAAAATGGATTCATGGATGGGCGAGAAAGGACAGATATTATACGAAATATAATGCTTTTTTTTTTTACTCCTGCGGGCAGGGTTTTGGACGCTGGTTGTCCGTATCTGGCCCGATGGCCGTAGTTTGGGGACCCCTGATCTATCCTGATTTAATCCATTTATATTATTATTTCACAATTTAATGCTCAGTATAGCCAGCATGTATTTAGAGAGTGTGTGTGTGACAATCATAGGTACTTTGCAAAACAATAACAGTGTAATACGTTTTCATAACATGGTCACTAATGTCTAGTTTCTCTTGTTATATCCTTATTTTACTGTTATATTTGTATTCTCATTGATTCTTTTTGTTTTTATTCTATTGTAATATTTTTCTATTTTGTTTCCATTTATACCCCCATTATTTACTTTTTTTAAAATTCGATCTCAATTCTGTACACTGCTGCTGGAATTTTAATTTTCCTGAGGGAACTCTCCTGAAGGAATCAATAAAGTACTATCTATCTATCTATCTTTAACTTTAAATTTGTGTGTTATACAATGTTAGTTTTTTTACAAATATTTATTTTTCATTTATTGTATTTTCCTTTTTTAATTGTACAGTATTTTACTTGACTTTTTAGTGTAAGTTATTCATTTAAAAAAAAAAGTTTTCTTTCCTGTGGTAAGTGATTAAGGTCTGTCTTTAATATTTATCTCCTTATTAGAATATGGTTTAAAAAATAAAAAAAATTTAGTAGTTTCTGAGACACAGATAAGGATTGTGTTGGTATGCCGAAATTCTCTTTCCAGCAAGAAAGTGTGGTAATAATAATAATAATAGATTTTATTTGTAAAAAGCACTTTACATTGAGTAAACAACCTCAAAGTGCTACAGTGTTTTAATAAAATAAAATAAAAAGATAATAAAAATAAAAAATTATAATAATAAATAAAAATAAAAATTAGAACAGCCAAATAGCTAAAACTAGTATGCATATTTTAAAAAAAGGCTTTTTTATTAAAAAAAGAAAGGAAAAAAAAGGTGTTTATAATGAAAAGCTAACAGGAAGAATAAAGGCCATGTGGCTTCATGGAGCGAATCTCCTGATTCTTTATGGCCGGAAGGCACTGTCTCCCTCTCAAGATCCAAATTTAGAGAGAAAAAAACAAGCGATACAAATCACAATGAAGTACATGTGATAGTAGTTAGCATTCCAAAGGGGAGTAGTGACACAGATGTTAGTGTTTTTTTTAATTGTATTTTATATTCTATTCATACATATTAGTGAGCAAAATGTAGTATTTATTGCTATTTGTTTGTTTTTCATTACGCTTTACTTCTGTTGCTGTATGTAAAAACCTGCACTGCAACAAGGTAATTTCCCCATTGTGGGATAAATAGAAGTCAATCTTTCCCAGGGATCCCCAAACTAATGCAGCCCGCCAGCGTCCAAAATCCGGCCCGTGGGAAGTCTCAAGTTTTTTATTTTTTATTTGTCCGGCCGCTTCTACACTAGCTACCTCTCTTTGTTTATAAAGTCTATTTTCTATTTTATGCTGCCCTTTTTTTGGCTGTAGCTGTTACATATACTGTAAATACTGTACATCAGGGGTGTCCAACTCGTTTTAGCTCAGGGGCCGCATGGAGGGAAATCTGCACACATGTGGGTCGGACTATTTAAAGGCCTACTGAAAGCCACTACTACCGACCACGCAGTCTGATAGTTTATATATCAATGATGAAACCTTAACATTGCAACACATGCCAATACGGCCGGGTTAACTTATAAAGTGACATTTAAAATTTCCCGGGAAATATCCGGCTGAAACGTCGCGGTATGATGACGTATGCGCGTGACGGAAGTCAGAGTAACGGAAGTTATGGTACCCCGTAGAATCCTATACAAAAAGCTCTGTTTTCATTTAATAATTCCACAGTATTCTGGACATCTTTTGCAATTTGTTTAATGAACAATGAAGGCTGCAAAGAAGACAGTTGTAGGTGGGATCGATCGGTGTATTAGCAGCGGACTACAGCAACACAACCAGGAGGACTTTGTTGGAGAGCAGACGCGCTAGCCGCCGACCTCACCTTGACTTCGTACGTCTCCGAGCCGCCAAACGCATCGGGTGAAGTCCTTCGTCCTTCTGCCGATCGCTGGAACGCAGGTGAGCACGGGTGTTGATGAGCAGATGAGGGCTGGCTGGCGTAGGTGGAGAGCTAATGTTTTTAGCATAGCTCTGTGCGGTCCGGTTGCTAAGTTGCTAAGTTAGCTTCAATGGCGTCGTTAGCACAGCATTGTTAACCTTCGCCAGCCTGGAAAGCATTAACCGTGTATTTACATGTCCACGGTTTAATAGTATTGTTGATTTTCTATCTATCCTTCCAGTCAGGGGTTTATTTTTTTTGTTTCTATATGCAGTTAAAGCACGATGCTATCACGTTAGCTCATAGCTAAAGCATTTCGCCGATGTATTGTCGTGGAGATAAAAGGCACTGAATGTCCATTTTGCGTTCTCGACTCTCATTTTCAAGAGGATATAGTATCCGAGGTGGTTTAAAATACAAATCTGTGATCCACAATAGAAAAAGGAGAGAGTGTGGAATCCAATGAGCCAGCTTGTACCTAAGTTACGGTCAGAGCGGAAAAAGATACGTCCATCACTGCCTCTCAAGTCCTTCACTGTAACGTTCCTCATCTACGAATCTTTCATCCTCGCTCAAATTAATGGGGTAATCGTCACTTTCTCGGTCCGAATCTCTCTCGCTCCATTGTAAACAATGGGGAATTGTGAGGAATACTAGCTCCTGTGACGTCACGCTACTTCCGGTACAGGCAAGGCTTTTTTTATCAGCGAGCAAAAGTTGCGAACTTTATCGTCGATTTTCTCTACTAAATCCTTTCAGCAAAAATATGGCAATATCGCGAAATGATCAAGTATGACACATAGAATGGATCTGCTATTTCCATTTAAATAAAAAAAAATCATTTCAGTAGGCCTTTAAATCATGGCATTAAAACTAAAAAATAAAGACAACTTCAGATTGTTACTTTGGCCAAAAATAGAACGAACACATTCTGAAAATATTACAATAAAAGTATAGAAATAAATACCCGGGAGCAGAAAAGTTAAGTTCAGTGGTCCCCAAACTACGGCCCGCCAGCATCCAAAATCTAGCCCGCGTGAAGTCTCAAGTTTTAAAAAAAATTTGTCCTTTCTAATCTATTTTCTACCGCTTGTTCCTCTCGGGGTCTCCTAGCCGCTCTGGCAAATCATATTGTCTAAAAATGCATTTTCCCATCGATAATGTGTCGGGCAAGCGTGCACTCTTTTAGTCAATTAGTGTGTAAGGAATAAATATATATATATATATATATATATATATATATATATATATATATATATATATATATATATATATATATATATATATATATATATATATATGTATATGTATATGCATAGCTCGGTTGGTAGAGTGGCCGTGCCAGTAACGTGAGGGTTCCAGGTTCGATACCCGCTTCCGCCATCCTAGTCGTTGCTGTTGTGTTCTTGGGCAAGACACTTTACCCACCTGCTCCCAGTGCCACCCACACTGTTTTAAATGTAACTTAGATATTGGGTTTCACTAAATAAATGGCTTTGAGTCACTAGAGAAAAAGCGCTATATAAATATAATTCACTTCACTAATTCACATGTATATATATGTACATACAGTATACATGCATTTTTATATATATGTACAGTATATATATACTGTATGTGTATATATATATATATATATATGTATATATATATATATATATATATATATATATATATATATATATATATATATATATATATATATATATATATATATATATATATATATATATATATACATACATACACACACATTCTTGTATTTCTTACCTTCTCGAGACCTCCGAAAATGGTTACCTCTTTAGGACCACCCTTTCTAGATAAATAAAGATTTGTATTTACTCCATTGATGAGGTGGCGACTTGTCCAGGGTGTACCCCGCCTTCCGCCCGATTGTAGCTGAGATAGGCTCCAGTGCCCTCCGCGACCCCGAAGGGGAATAAGCGGTAGAAAATGGATGGATGGATTTACTCCATTAATATTATATCCATACTATGCAAATATTTAAAAAAGCAAGCTTTTAGTTCATTATTATTATTTTTTGCATTTTTTGTTCGTAATTGGTTTTTAATCTTCATTATTTACTTCAAGTTATTACAGTATGTCTTTATATACATATTTATTATTATTATTTTTTTTTTAAACACATTTTGGCCAAAGGGGGCAAATTTCAATTTCTTACACACGTTTGTTATTACATATGTTGGGCAGAGGGGGAACACTTCAATTTTTTACACACACTTGTTATTTCATATGTTGACCAGAGGGGGAGCACTTTTAAAACCGACACACAGTCAATTTGAAAAATCCCTCTTTTTTGGGACCCCCTAATTTTGATAGATGTCACCAGCAGGGGTGCAAATGAGACATTGTCTATTAGATGCAATGTTATTGGGACCATGATTTATGTCATCACTTGTTCACACCTCCTCATATGGAAGATACTTTTCCTTGTTGATGTCGCAAGAAGGGTAGAAATACAAGAACACACACAGCCCGGCCCCCGGACAAATTTTTTGGGGACCCCTGTTCTATCCTGTCTTACAAATCTTTATCACCAGAAGGATGGATTTGACTTTGGTGTGGTAATTTCCCTGATTTAATAACAGTTGAATATTTACATGAAACCAGTAAATGAGTTTACATGGGTCTTGGTGTTCTTCTGGAAGCTGGGGTGATCCTGGGCCCAATCTTTTTTTTTTTTTTTTTTTTTTTTTTTTAAAGATAATAAACCACTTAATAACAAAATTTACACCGTTCATTTTATCAGGCGTTTATTAATTTTAATTCTTTGGGGCACAGATGGCACGAATTCAGTGGAATGTCCCTTATGGGGTTTTTTGGGGTTTTTTTGCAGCTTTTGGTCCCATGACAAAAATGCGAAAAAAGTGTGATCACTGACATTATCCACCAATCTTTTTTTTGGTCTGGACCAGAGTACTGTACCCATGTGTGAACTCAGCCTTAAATGTCCTAATTTAAGAACTTAAGATGCTCAGAAGTGTATTAAAAGGCTAAAATCTGTCTTAACCCAAATTTTGCATTACACATGTTTTTATGTGATATGACTGTTCAGTTTGAAGATGAGCAATCTTTGACATTTTGCCGGGGGGTTTTTCAAATTTAAAAATTTTTTTTTCTACAAAGTTGGATTGTGTGTTTTTGAAATGCCTTTAGTATAGGATTCAAACATAAAGTATACACTAGGTGTGTAACGGAACACAAAAATTTCGGTTCGGTACGTACGTCGGTTTAGAGGTCACGGTTCGGTTCATTTTCGGTACAGTAAGAAACAACAAAATATAAATTTTTGGGTTATTTATTTACCAAATTTGCAAAATCTTCCACCAAAAATATTTTTCTTAGTGGAACATTTGATGTGAAGTAATCAAAACCTTGGATAGGTCAATAATTCATAATAACATTGATTTTGATTCAATATTATGTTTTGAGCAATGACAGTTTGAAAGAAAAAAAAACAGCTTTGTTTTATTAGTCAACATTGCAACTTTTTCTAAATTACATTTAACCTTTAAGCTTTTTTATTTCACTTTTGTTATGTTTTTGTTTATTTTAATAGTATTTTTGGAATGTGTCGTGGGCCTTTAAAACATTAGCTGTGGGCCGCAAATGGCCTCCGGGGCACACTTTTGACACCCCTGTAATGGATAATAAAAAATTAAATGTGATAAATCTATGGATAAAAAGCAGAGCCTGGCGACGCATGCACGTTTATCATAACTCTCTCTCTCTCTCTCTCTCTGTCTCTGCCCCTCCCTCACTTTTGTTTTTAACCCCTTCTTAACCCTGAACGTACATTGAAAATACACGCAACCCTAACTCAAAATGCCGGACATTTGAGGCATTTAAGAAACTCCGCCCTGACAGCTCCGCAAAAGAGGGCATGTCCGGTGAAAAGAGGACGTATGGTCAGTCTATCCTAGCCCGTTAGCTCTCTTAAGAACTCTTTTGGCCTCATTATAACTGCTCATTTTTAACAGACTAATACTAGTACAGTGGTTATCAAACTTTTTTCACCAAGCACCACCTCATAAAAAAACTTGGCTCTGCGAGTACCACCATACTAGGGTTGTACGGTATACCGGTATTAGTATAGTACCACGATTCTAACGAATGATATTCAGTACTATACCGCCTCTAAAGTCCCCTTTTATTTAGAAAAGTACCGAAAAGTATCAAAATACATTTTGGTACCGGGACAACACTACACCATACATTAAACATTAAAATACTGTAGCAATGTAGGCCTAAGTATTCATTAAGCACAAGCCAGATGTTTTATTTAACAATTCTATTTAATATTTTTGACTACTGTAACATTATACACAGTTTGAACAGTAACACTGTGTTTGAATATAGCAAAACAAAACACAGTACTTTAATCAAGTGATTTTTTTTTTGGCCGTACTACTAGATAGAGCCCGCATACCACTAGTGGTACACGTACCACAGTTTGAGAATCGCTGTCCTAGTATATTACGGTGATTTTTCAAGGACAACCGGATTCATCTCCTTCTTGCAGATTGAAGAACAAGAACATATTGTATTGGTGCGACTGCACCCCCGGTGGCGTTAGAAAACCATGAATAAGTTCTCAGAGCTTTGATGAGCATAAATGCCATTAAAGCGCTCTAAATTCAATAAAAATGACCTAGCGCAGTTATATGTAACATGGCAACTCAACCAAGTCATGCCTGCTTTTTCTCTCATTCTGTAAAAATAATAATAATAATTTCTGTCTACTTGTCTACTGTGTCAAAGTCAACGTCTCGTGAATTATTGACCTAATCAGGGCTGTAATTACGCAACCTCCAATAATCCATTCTGCAACTTGTTTTTTCTTAAATATTTCATATGTAGCATTTTCCCATTCTACAAAACCCAAAAGCAGTGAAGTTGTCACATTGTGTAAATGGTTAATAAAAACAGAATACAATGATTTGCAAATCCTTTTCAACTTATATTCAGTTAAATAGACTGCAAAGACAATATATTTAACGTTCCAACTGGAACACTTTGTTATTTTTTGCAAATATTAGCTCATTTGGAATTAGAAGCCTGCAACATGTTTAAAAAAAAGCTGACACAAGTGTCAAAAAAGACTGAGAAAGTTGAGGAATGCTCATCAAACACTTATTTGGAACATCCCACAGGTGAACAGGCTAATTGGGAACAGGTGGGTGCCATGATTGGGTATAAAAGCAGCTTCCATGAAATGCTCAGTCATTCACAAACAAGGATGGGGCGAGGGTCACCACTTTGTCAACAAATGTGTGAGCAAATTGTCTAACAGTTTAAGAACAACATTTCTTAACCAGCTTTTGCAAGGAATTTAGGGATTTCACCATCTACGCTCCGTAATATCATCAAAAGGTGTAGAGAATCTGGAGAAATCACTGCACGTAAGCGGCAATGCCCGTGACCTTCGATCCCTCAGGTGGTATTGCGTCATAAAGCGACATCAGCGTGTAAAGGATATCACCACACGGGCTCAGGAACACTTCAGAAAACCACTGTCAGTAACTACAGTTGGTCGCTACATCTGTAAGTGCAAGTTAAAACTGTACTATGCTAAGACAAAGCCATTTATCAACAACACCCAGAAACGCTGTCGGCTTCGCTGGGCCCGAGCTCATCTAAGATGGACTGATGCAAAGTGGAAAAGTGTTCTGTGGTCTGACGAGTCCACATTTCAAATTGTTTTTGGAAACTGTGGACGTCAAGGAAAAGAACCATCCGGGCTGTTCTAGGCGCAAAGTGTAAAAGCCAGCATGTGTGATGGTATGG
Source organism: Entelurus aequoreus (assembly GCF_033978785.1). NCBI lineage: Eukaryota > Metazoa > Chordata > Actinopteri > Syngnathiformes > Syngnathidae > Entelurus > Entelurus aequoreus. Next base: position 17,611,022 of record NC_084750.1, on the reverse strand, counting down.
GGGTGTATTAGTGCCCAAGGCATGGGTAACTTACACATCTGTGAAGGCACCATTAATGCTGAAAGGTACATACAGGTTTTGGAGCAACATATGTTGCCATCCAAGCAAAGTCTTTTTCAAGGATGCCCCTGCTTATTTCAGCTAGACAATGCCAAACTGCATTCTGCACGTGTTACAACACCTGGCTTCATAGTGAAAGAGTGCGGGTACTAGGCTGGCCTGCCTGTAGTCCAGACCTGTCTCCCATTGAAAATGTGTGGTTCATTATGAAGCCTAAAATACCACAACGGAGACCCCGGACTGTTGAACAACTTAAGCTGTACATCAAGCAAGAATGGGAAAGAATTCCACCTGAAAAGCTTCAAAAATTGGTCTCCTAGGTTCCCAAATGTTTACTGAATGTTATTAAAAGGAAAGGCCATTGTGAGTTTTCCCTCTTGTTGTGGGTTCTCCTGGCCAACAGATCTTCAGGAGCCAGGTAGACAGTTTGAATCGAGTCTTTTATTTTCATAAACACCCGGGGGTGGCTTGCTTTCCAGCAATATGATTTGTCTCTGGGCGTGTGTCTCTCTCTCTGGCTCCAACTCCAGCAACGTGTCTCGTCCCGGCTGCTGCTAATAAGGGCGACAGGTGATTAGATAACAAGCCCCAGCTGGGCAATCTACTCACCTGCCGCTTCGAGGCCGGTCCTTACACACCCGCTCCACGGCAGGCCCGCAGACCACGCCCCCCTCCACAGCCATGTAACACAGTGGTAAAAATGCGCCTGTGACAACTTTTTTTGCAGTGTGTTGCTGCTATTAAATTCTAAGTTAATGAATATTTGCAAAAAAAAATTTGTTTCTCAGTTGGAACATGAAATATCTTATGTTTGCAGTCTATTCAATTGAATATAAGTTGAAAAGGATTTGCAAATCATTGTATTCTCTTTTTATTTACCGTTTACACAACACTCGTTTTCATTTTTTTTTCTACAGCATATAAAATAAAAAAATACATAGAATTAAATTAAATGAAATGGAAAAACGGTACCACTGTTTTTTTACGTAAAAATTCATGCAAGTTTTTTATACTGTAAAATCTATGGTTGTTGTGTTTTATAGTGTATTATTACTCTTTATTAAAAGTGGATTTTACTGTAAAAAAATTTTACTGTAAAATTTTTACATGAACAGTTTGTTGGATTACTTGCTTTGAAATCATAAATCAAGCAGATGTGTATGGTATTTATCTTTATTTGAACAATACATTTTAAAAAAAATGTATGATGATATAATCTTTTGTTTTATTATTAGCGATGAATAAAGTGTAAATATATATAATTGTGTGAATGTGAGTGTGAATGTTGTCTGTCTATCTGTGTTGGCCCCGTGATGAGGTGGCGACTTGTCCAGGGTGTACCCTGCCTTCCGCCCGAATGCAGCTGAGATAGGCTCCAGCACCCCCCGCAACCCCAAAAGGGACAAGCGGTAGAAAATGGATGGATGGACAACGTGCCAACTTCACTGCTTTTGGGTTTTGTTTAGAAAAAGGCTATATAACATCAAAAATATATAGAAACACAACAAAAATTGCATATCAATAGATAGATCCGAAGTTGTTCAAGTATTTTAAACGTTGAAAATGATTTAAGAAAATTAATTGCTGACTTATGACACTTTAATGAGCGCATTCTAAGAGTAAGTGTGTATAGTGGGTCTTAAGGTTGCACAATGAAACAAAAGGCAGAGCCAATCCAGGACATTTAAAGTTGTAAATGTGATCCAGTCACGAGGATGACTCATTTGTTCAGACCGCACACCAAAAGAGAATTAGAGAGGGAGAGGGACAACCACCACTGCTGACTGCCAAACTTTGAGGCCAACCTCTCTGCTCTCCTCCCATCTCATTCTTTCCCATTCGGGCACTCAGACGACACACACAGCAACAGGCTGAAGATCACAAAGGGACGCTACAACCAACTCTAAAAAAAAAGGTGAGTTCTCCTCAAGATGCTTTTTTTCTCAACTTCCCTCCTCGTGCTTGAGTGCGTTTGTCTCCACCACAGATGATGGCCACACCAAAAAACACCCCCCGGGGCGCACACAACACACCTCTCTCCCCCAACCGCATCACCCGCCTCCAGGAGAAGGAGGACCTGTGCAACCTCAACGACCGCCTGGCCGTCTACATCGACAAGGTCCGCAACCTGGAGGCCGAGAACGCCGGCCTCCGTCTGCGCATCACCGAGTCGGAGACGGAGGTCTCGCGGGAGCTGACGGGCCTCAAGGCGGCCTACGAGACGGAGCTGGCCGATGCCCGCCAGACGCTGGACTCGGTGGCCAAGGAGCGCGCGCGACTGCAGCTGGAGGTGGGCAAGCTGAGGGAGGAGTACAAGGAGCTCAAAGCCAGGTGTGTCCGTACATTTTTCATACTTGTCCTCGTCAGGGTCAGCTGGACGTAAACAGCAGTGCTCATAATATAATATTCCTCACATACATTTTGCTGACCCAAGCGTATTGTCGCGGGCGCCACACCCCAATAGCATTGCTTCCTCATGGCTAATTGCAGCCCAACATTCAAACATCCCATAGTCACACATCAAGGGCCTGAGGATGACTAAGTCCTTCCCTCCTCCTCCTCTTTTTCCCCTTGCAGAGTAATAATAAACTTGCGCTACGTGGCAGCGCTCTGCTTCTTCTACTTTTCCATCGTCGTTGCCTTGATGGCTGCAGTGTGTTTGGCAAACCTCGCGCCGTCGCCATGGCAGCCAAACACCAAACGCTGTGGTTTTGTGGTTTCGACTGTAGACGGAGATGACTGAAAGCATTGTAGCTCACATGTCATGGAGTGGAAACCCTAAAGTACATCCCCGATTTTTTTTCTTTTTCCACCCGTCGTAGCACGTGTTTACTTAAAATAGCTCCCTTGACTGCTTGGAGAAATTTACAATGATTTATTTCCATCATGCTGAGCTAGGGACCGAGTATCTTTCACGTTTGAACCGATACGGTCTGTGTGTGTTCTTTTGTTACTCTGTTACTCTGTCAAATGGTTATGTATTTAATCAGATTAATTACACTTTTACATTTGGATTTGATTGATTGATTGAAACTTTTATTAGTAGGTTGCACAGTACAGTACATATTCCGTACAATTGACCACTAAATGGTAACACCCCAAAAAGTTTTTCAACTTGTTTAAATCAATTAATGGATTAATCATGATTATTCTCAGGTTATTACTAGCTTGCATAATTTAGTTTAATGTAAAAAATACCCCAATATTTGTACAAAAATGCAATTTTAATGTCAGAATCTCATCCGGGAATACCGTATATTACCAAATAGTAGCCCGGGGGTTTATTTCACAAAATCGATTTTGGACACAGGCGTTTAAAAGAAGCAGGCGGTTTTTTGCACAAGGCTTTTATTTATTTTTGCACAAGGGGCGCACACAACACACAATGGTTACAATGGTTACAGTCCAGTATTTTTGTTTCGTACAAAAAACTTTAAAATGTAAAAGCTATTGTAAACATACAAACAAAAAAAACAAGAGATCAACATGAGGTAGGCTATCAAAAGACAAGAGATCAACAAGGCCTCAACATGGCAGTAGTGCAACAATTGTCAAATAGAATACCAATACTAAAAATAAATACACTTTTTAAATAAAGCAGCCTACCGGGAAAAATACAATTATGGTACCAAGTACTCAAGTATAAAACCCACCATCAAAACAGAACAATAAGACTGTCACTTAAATAAAATAAAGGCTACAGTACTCCAAGTTTTAAATAAAGCAGCATACAGGAAAAATAAAATTATTGTTGGAGCCAAATTTCCTTATTTGTTTATATTGTTTTTACTTTATTTTCTCTAATTGATTGTTGGGTTCAGCATGTTTAATTTCCTTTTTTGGCAGATTGCTCCACTCACTTCCTGTTAAGAACCAGGAAGTATTGACGGGTGAGGGGACTGTTGCTATGGTGCGGTTACCATGGTAGCCTCCATAAATTAGGTTCAGGTGTGAGCACGGGCAGGGCGATTGGAGGACAAACAGTTTTCGACCGTGTCCGTGTCGAGCCACGTGTTCGTGTCGTGACGTATCATGTGGTATCGTGTTGTATCGTGCCGTGACAATGCTGTGATAATGTGCCATTCAAGGTCAGCATACTTTGTTATTTCACCTACATTTGATTTAATTTAGATAGCTGGAATAAACGAATTGTCATATCCAAACACAGTTCTACAGTACTGGACATTCTATCATTTACACGCGTCAAACTGGTCAACACAGTCGCCCTCGGTACCAGTCCTAAGGTAAGGGCTGTACAATTATGGTACCAAGTACTCTATAAAACCATCAAAACAATAATACTGCAGCAAACGCAACCCCAGTAGCATTTTAATCTAAATTATGCAAATAACAGCCCACGTTTATTTGGTAATATACGGCAGTGGTACCCAACCACCGATTGGTACCGGGCCGCACAAGAAATAAATAAAAATAATAATTTATTTTTTTTTATTTTTATTAAATCAACATAAAAAACACAATATATACATTATACATCAATATAGATCAATACAGTCTGCAGGGATACAGTCCGTAAGCACACATGATTGTATTTCTTTATGAAAAAAAAAAACAAGAACACACTTTTAGGACATTAAATGGCAGTAGTGTCTAGACAGCCGGTTGTTGCCGTTGCCAGGAAGTAGTCTTTGCCACTAAGCTGAAAGCGTCAGTCTTGTATTTTGTTGAGCTCGGCAAAGTGTTTATACGTAATTGTTAAACACTCGCTGTTTGAATGTATCGTGCATTTTAGTTGTATTTTTGATTACCAAACGTGGTGGTGTTGACATCTTCCTGTTGATAAAATCGCAAATTTTATCAACAGGAAGATGATGGGGCGGCATAGCTCGGTTGGTAGAGTGGCCGTGCCAGCAACTTGAGGGTTGCAGGTTCGATTACCGCTTCCGCCATCCTAGTCACTTCCGTTGTGTCCTTGGGCAAGACACTTTACCCACCTGCTCCCAGTGCCACCCACACTGGTTTAAATGTAACTTAGATATTGGGTTTCACTATGTAAAGCGCTTTGAGTCACTAGAGAAAAGCGCTATATAAATATAATTCACACAATTCACAAATGGCGATCAGTAGCATGTATATGGCTTAATCCATTCCTTAATTTAATTCCACATAGTGATATACTGAAGGTCTTAAGTGTTGTACGTGCGTACAAATGTTTTAAATTACATTTTTCTCTAAGATTATATTTCTCCTAAGGTGTTTGATAAATATGTTAAGTGTATATACAGTACAGGCCAAAAGTTTGGACACACCTTCTCCTCATTCAATGTGTTTTCTTTATTTTCATGACTATTTACATTGTAGATTGTCACATCAAAACTATGAATGAACACATGTGGAGTTATGTACTTAACAAAAAAAAAAGTCAAATAACTGAAAACATGTTTTATATTCTAGTTTCTTCAAAATAGCCGCCCTATGCTCTGATTACTGCTTTGCACACTCTTGGCATTCTCTCCATGAGCTTCAAGAGGTAGTCACCTGAAATGGTTTTCACTTCACAGGTGTCATAGTTTTGATACCTTCAGTGACAATCTACAGTGTAAATTGTCATGAAAATAAAGAAAACGCATTGAATGAGAAGGTGTTAGAGATGTCCGATAATATCGGAAGTCCAAAATTATCGGCCGATAAATGCTTTAAAATGTAATATCGGAAATGATCTGTATCGGTTTCAAAAAGTAAAATTGATGACTTTTTAAAACACAGCTGTGTACACGGACTTAGGGAGAAGTACAGAGTGCCAATAAACCTTAAAGGCACTGCCTTTGCGTGCCGGCCCAGTCACATAATATCTACGGCTTTTCACACACACAAGTGAATGCAAGGCTTACTTGGTCAACAGCCATACAGGTCACACTGAGGGTGTCCGTATAAACAACTTTAACACTGTTACAAATATGCGCCACACTGTGAACCCACACCAAACAAGAATGACAAACACATTTCGGGAGAACATCCGCACCGTAACACAACATAAACACAACAGAACAAATACCCAGAACCCCTTGCAGCACTAACTCTTCCGGGACGCGACAACATACACTCGCCGCTACCCCCCCAAAACCCCACCCCCCCAACCCCGCCCACCTCAACCTCCTCATGCTCTCTCAGGGAGAGCATGTCCCAAATTCCGAGCTGCTGCTTTGAGGCATGTTAAAAAAAATAATGCACTTTGTGACTTCAATAATAAATATGGCATTTTTTTCCATAACTTGAGTTGATTTATTTTGGAAAACCTTGTTACATTGTTTAATGCATCCAGCGGGGCATCACAACAAAATTAGGCATAATAATGTGTTAATTCCACGACTGTATATATCGGTATCGGTTGATATCGGAATCGGTAATTAAGAGTTGGACAATATCGGAATATTGGCTATCGGCAAAAAAGCCATTATCGGACATATCTAGAAGGTGTGTCCAAACTTTTGGCCTGTACTGTATATTACCGTCTGTTTTGAGACCGAAACACGATCAAATATAAGAAAAAGAAAATATATTTTATGGGTGAATAATCGAAATGAATCCACCTAAACACTGTGATCAATCTGATTTTTAAAAAGTAATTGTTTCCACTCATTGTTTTTTTTCTGTTTCCATTTGTCATTTGCAGGAACACTAAAAAGGAATCGGACCTGGCGGCAGCCTTGCTGAGGCTCAAAGACTTGGAGGCCTTGCTGAACTCGAAGGACGCCTCCTTGACGACAGCGCTCGGAGAGAAGCGGAGCCTCGAAGCGGAAAACCGGGAACTGAAGACGCAGGTTGCCAAGGTACATTTCAACCCCAACTTTACAAATGTCAACGGAATTACATCTGAGTGTAAGAGATCCCTTTTACAATATCTGCCCTCGCTCTTAGCTCGACACCAGCCTGGGTGAAGCCAGGAAGCAGCTGCAAGATGAGATGCTGAGGAGGGTGGATGGAGAAAATCGTATCCAGACCCTCAAGGAGCAGCTGGACTTCCAAAAGAACCTCCATTCTGAGGTCGGACTCCCCTGTCTTTTCTGTTTAGGGGTGACGTGCTCGTAACGCGACACTTCCCACACAGGAGCTGCGTGAGACCAAGCGGCGCCATGAGTCTCGTATGGTGGAGTTGGACAACGGCCACCAGCAAGACTTTGAAAGCAAACTGGCGGAGGCCTTGACGGACATGCGGGGCCAGCATGACTTACAAATTCAACTCTATAAGGATGAGCTGGAGAAGACCTACAACTCCAAGGTAAACATTCCGAATGTACATGTAAAAGGTCTCTTTGCCGTGAGGGTTCTCCTGAGCCCGAAAGGTCTTCCGTGAGCCCGGTAGACAGTTTGAATACAATCTTTTTATTACAACAGACTGGAATTGCTTTTCAGCTGTCTCTTTTAGGCCTCTCGCTCTCGCTCTCTCTCCAGCTCCCAACTCCAACAACGTGTCTCATTCCGGCTGCTGCTAATAAAGGCGACAGGTGATTAGATAACAAGGCCCACCTGGGCCATCTATTCACCTGTCGCTGTCTTCGAGGCTGGTCCTGGCACACCCCGCTCCACGGCAGGCCCGCAGGCCACGCCCCTCTTCACAGTACACAATTAGGGAAGGGTATCGAATTTGATACTTTTATAGGTACCACTGTGTACTAGGGTTGTACGGTATAGAATAGAATGGACTTTATTGTCATTATGTTTGCATATAACAAGATTAAGGACTCCAATTTAAGGTGCGGTAGTGGGAACAAATATGGGATAAAAATAAATTACACAAGAGTTAATAAAGAAAAAACTAAGAATTGAAATAAACAGACTACTATCCAATAAAAATAACAAACAATCCTGTACAATATACAAAACACTATACAAAATACTGTACAATCTACAGTGTAAGACAAGATTACCGGAATAATAAATAACAATCGGTGTCAGATGTATTGCACTCGAAGTGTATACCGGTATTAGTATAGTATCGCGATACTAATTAATCATTTTCGGTACGATACCATCTTTGAAACGTACCGGTCCCTCACCCCTCCCTGCGCCCACGTCGAAGTCACGTTGTGACATTCCTGGTTTTACGAGCAGATGAGCATGTTCGGCAGCGCACAATCACGGAGTACTTACAAGCAGACAGTGTGTAGACAGAAAAGGGAGAACAGATGCATTTTGTCGACGTCCCTGGACTAGAGATGCGCGGTTTGCGGACACAACCGCGGAGTCCGCGGATAATCCGCGGGTCGGGCGGATGCATGATGAAAAAAATAGATTTGAAATAGATTCGGGCGGGTGGCGGTTGAACCAATTCAGAAAAAAAAAATACATAGTTAAATGATGTTACCCACATACGAAAAACGAGCAACACTCTTTGAAACAGGAAATTATTCATCAGGCACTGCTGCAGCTGTCACGCCAAATTTATTCCCCCCTACAAAAGCCTCCCCCCCACCCCCATTTACTTCCGGGGCTGCGTCCAATAAAGTCACAAAGTTGCCGGGGGTCCTTAACCCGCACGCGACTGTCCTGTTTCGCGCCTGTACAAAAAAAAACAATAATCGATTTCTTCAGATTCCAGCAGCTGTCAAAGACGAAGTATCCTTCCAGCGACGGGCAGTCAAAGCCGAAGTGCTATCGATCGCTGTCAATGACGTAAGAGGAAACATGACCACAGAAGTAAATGGGGGGGGGGGGTTTGTAGGGGGAAGAAATTTGGCGTGACACAGCACACCACAACACAACAGAAGAAGAAGAAAAAAAATAAAAAGATTGCAACGCCGGCTGCAAACATGGTACGCGACAAACTAAAAAAGGGAATACTAAAGACCAGGGAAAAAAAATAACAATAATAGTCAACACTTTCTTAATGGAAATGACAATAATATTATAATAATGATAAATAATATTATCACGCATTAATATCTCTTAGCCTGCGTGGCATGCATTGAATATCTCTGCTGCATTGGATCAGTCTCCTTTCTTTAACAGAAATGCCTTGCATCGTCTATATTAGATACTGTATATAACAACGGGTGGGTGGCGGGCGGTTGTGGTTTTGATAAAATGTTAGTTCGGGTGGATGACGACTTTTGTGATGCGGTTGCGGATGAAATAATTGCCTATCCGCGCATCTCTACCCTGGACACATGAGGACTTTGAATATGACCAATGTATGATCCTGTAACTACTTGGTATCGGATTGATACCTAAATATGTGGTATCATCCAAAACTAATGTAAAGTATCAAACAACAAAATAACAAGTAAAAGCGCTTTGAGTACTTTGAAGGTAGAAAAGCGCTATACAAGTATAACCCATTTATTATCATTATTATTACATTTTAACAGAAGTGTAGCTAGAACATGTTAAAAGAGAAAGTAATCAGATATTAACAGTAAATGAACAAGTAGATTAATAATTAATTTTCTACCACATGTCCTTAATAATGTTGACAAAATAATAGGTGTATAAATGACACAACATGTTACTGCATACGTCAGCAGACTAATTAGGAGCCTTTGTTTGTTTACTTACTAATAAAAGACAAGTTGTCTAGTATGTTCACTATTTTATTTAAGGAATTAACTGCAATAATAAACATGTTTAATGTACCCTTAGATTTTTTGTTAAAATAAAGCCAATAATGCCATTTTTGTGGGCCCCTTTATTTAGAAAAGTACAGAAATAATTTTAGTACCGGTACCAAAATATTTGTATCGTTACAACACTACTGTGTACTGATTCACGAAAAATCAAACAGTGCCATATTTCAATGTCTTTGTTGCACATGATGTTACGTCTGTCTCAAGCACTTGGCTGGGAAACAAGCAGTCACGCAGCCAGACTGCCTCTTGGTAACGTGCCAACAAAGCGAGAAGAAGGCACTGGAAAGTAGAGCGAGGCTCCACTTCTTAAAATGCGCTAGCTCAATGCTAATTTACATTGGATTTGTCATATACATGCTAAATATTAGCATTTCAACACCTTCAAATTCGGTAGGCAAAACGACAACTGAGATGCACGTTACAATTAAACCTGGTGTAATAAATCCAATATTTACAGCACGGGTGCCCACACTTTTTCTGCAGGCGAGCTACCTTTCAATTGACCAAGTCGAAGGGATCTACCTCATTCATATAGCCATCCATCCATTTTCTACCGCTTGTCCCTTTTTGCGGTCGCGGGGGGATCCTATCCCAGCTGCATTCGGGGGAAAGTGACGTCTTGGTGAAGATTGATGATCGCTAATTTTTAGGTCTATTTTTTTAATGCCTGGCTGGCGATTGACCGACACACCCTACATCATCGACGTAATGGGCACCCCTGACTTACAGTATAAGCACTTTGTAGGGCTCAACCAGAGACAAGACTGGCACATTCAACTTAGTGGCAAAGACTACTTCCGGAATCGGCAGCACAGTGAATTTTATACACTACTGGAATGGCGACTGCATGCAAAGTCTACTATATAATAGTATAAGAAAACAAGATAACAAGCGGACAGCACAGCTCAGTTGACACATTTGAACACACCGAAAATTGGCACCATTGATAACCACTGGGAATTGATACCTGTAATGACTCAGATGTGAGAGGTACCCAATAATGATTTTAAAACCTTGCTGTTTGTTTTTAAAGCTTTACATGGACTGGCACCTCAGTATATCTCGGACCTCATCCAAATTTACACTCCTAATCGCGCTCTGAGGTCCGAGAGCCAGCTCCAGCTCGTGGTGCCCAAGACCAGACTTAAATCTAGGGGAGACAGGGCCTTCTCTGTGGTCGGCCCTAAGCTCTGGAACACTCTGCCCCTCCATGTTCAAACTGCTCCCACAGTGGAGTGTTTTAAGTCTCGTCTTAAGTCTTTGGCTTTTAACACTACGTGAGTTGTGTGGTCCTCTGTCCTCTGTTGTCCTCTGTGTTTTTTTATAAATTTAGATTTCTATTTACTAGAGATGTCCGATAATATCGGCCTGCCGATATTATCGGCCTGCCGATATTATCGGCCTGCCGATATTATCGGCCGATATATGCGTTAAAATGTAATATCGGAAATTATCTGTATCGTTTTTTTTATTATCGGTATCATTTTTATTTTTTTATTTTTATTAAATCAACATAAAAAAAACAAGATACACTTACAATTAGTGCACCAACCCAAAAAAACCTCCCTCCCCCATTTTACACTCATTCACACAAAAGGGTTGTTTCTTTCTGTTATTAATATTCTGGTTCCTACATTATATATCAATATATATCAATACAGTCTGCAAGGGATACAGTCCGTAAGCACACATGATTGTGCGTGCTGCTGGTCCACTAATAGTACTAACCTTTAACAGTTAATTTTACTAATTTTCATTCATTACTAGTTTCTATGTAACTGTTTTTATATTGTTGTACTTTCTTTTTTATTCAAGAAAATGTTTTTAATTTATTTATCTTATTTTACAAAAATTTTTAAAAAGTACCTTATCTTCACCATACCTGGTTGTCCAAATTAGGCATAATAATGTGTTAATTCCACGACTGTATATATCGGTTGATATCGGTATCGGTTGATATCGGTATCGGTAATTAAAGAGTTGGACAATATCGGAATATCGGATATCGGCAAAAAGCCATTATCGGACATCCCTACTATTTACTGTTTTAATTGGTTTTACCCTTTAAAATCGTTTTTCACCCATATTTATTTTTATATTGGTTTTATATTTATTTATTTTTTGTTTTTATTCAGTCATTGGTGGAGCTAAGGATAATATTTGAATATCGTTTTTAATATTGTTGTGCAGCACTTTGGAAGCATTTTTGTTGTTTAAATGTGTTATATAAATAAAGTGGATTGGATTGGATTAAATAACCTCTGCTGTGTTTCTACCTTCCGTCACGCAGCTGGAAGGCGCACGTCAGTCAGCAGACAGGAGCAGCCACCTGGTAGGTGCGGCGCATGAGGAGCTCCAGGAGACGCGCGTCCGCCTGGAGTCCATGTCGTCTCAGCTCAGCCAGCTGCAGAAACAGGTGACCTGAAACAAGCAGCCGGCGCAGTTTACACTCGGTTTCATTGCACAACAAGACGGGCGATCATAGTAATGAAAAGTAAAACCATGAGGACGTACAATGCAGGCCAAAAGTTTGGAAACACCTTCTCAGTCAATGTGTTTTCTTTATTTTCATGACTATTTATGTCAGGTTCAAACACTGATGACATCTATTAAACAAGACAAGAGGCAAAGAATTAAACACAGACAGAATTCAATTTGGACTAAATATTGAGGAGAGTCGTCTGTACACTGTACCCTTGCACAGTATCTCAGCACGCTCTGCCAAAAGATTGCATGCCTCCTTGTTTTATTTTGGACCCTCCCCGACCACATGGCCACCACTGTTTCCAAAGGACAAAGGTCGCAAAAAGTTCACAGAAAAGGTCGTAAACAATTCACAGAAAAGGTCAGTTCAAAAAGAGTTCGTAAAATAGTTCAAAAAGAGGTCCATAAAATAGTTCAAAAAGAGTTTGTAAAATACTTCAAAAAGAGGTCGTCTGGAAATTGGGCAGATCCTTGGTTCTCTCCTCTTTGAAGTCCTTGGGTGAGAACAATATCTTTCTGTTGATTACCATACATTAGAAAAAACAGGAACACCTTCATCTTGCTTCCCCCCCCCACACACACAGTGGAGTTTTACGGGCCTTACTCTTGGTAGGTTTCAAAGACAGCTTTTGTCTTCTTGTCAGGAACTCAATGTAATACAAAGTTTTTGTGGTCATTTAGAAACAATTATTCTAACATTTCAGCTTCAAGTACACCTGTGAAGTGAAAACCATTTCAGGTGACTACCTCTTGAAGCTCATCGAGAGAATGCCAAGAGTGTGCAAAGCAGCAATCAGAGCAAAGGGTGGCTATTTTGAAGAAACTAGAATATAAAACATGTTTTCAGTTATTTCACCTTTTTGTTGTTAAGCACATAACTCCACATGTGTTCATTCATAGTTTTGATGTGACAATCTACAATGTAAATAGTCATGAAATTAAAGAAAACGCTTTGAATTAGGTGTGTCCAAACTTTTGGCCTGTACTGTATATAAGGATAAGTATTAGGGCTGTGAATCTTTGGGTGTCCCACGAGTCGATTCAATATCGATTCTTGGGGTCACGATTCGAGTCAAAATCGATTTTTTTTCAATTCAACCCGAATCTCAAATCAAAAACGATTTTTTTCCCAATTCAAAAGCATTCTCTATTCATTCAATACATAGATTTCAGCAGGATCTACCCCAGTCTGCTGACATGCAAGCAGAGTAGTAGATTTTTGCAAAAAGCTTTTATAATTGTAAAGGACAATGTTTTATCAACTGATTGCAGTAATGTCAATTTGTTTGAACTATTGAATGAACCAAAAATATGACTTATTTTATCTTTGTGAAAATATTGGACACAGTGTGTTGTCAAGCTTATGAGATGCGATGCAAGTGTAAGCCACTGTGACACTATTGTTCATTTTTAATTTTTTTATAAATGTCTAATGATAATGTCAATGAGGGATTTTTAATCACTGCTATGTTGAAATTGTAACTAATATTGATACTGTTGTTGATAATATTCATTTTTGTTTCACTACTTTTGGTTTGTTCTGTGTCGTGTTTGTGTCTCCTCTCAATTGCTCTGTTTATTGCAGTTCTGAGTGTTGCTGGCTCGGGTTTGGTTTTGGAATTGGATTGCATTGTTATGGTATTGCTGTGTATTTTTTTGTTGAATTGATTAATTTAAAAAAAATATATATATATATTTTTTAAATAAAAAAATAAATTTTTTAAAAATGAGAATCGATTTTGAATCGCACAACGTGAGAATCGCAATTCGAATTGGAATCGATTTTTTCCCACACCCCTAATAAGTATGCAGTTGATGTATTTCTTGAATGTCAAAATGAAAAGAACAAATATTTAGTAAGAAAATATTCTTTATTAAAAGCATATTGTTACCATTTTGCGGGCCATATAAAATGATGTGGCGGGCCAGAGCTGGCCCCCGGGCCTTGAGTTTGACACCTGTTGGGTTAAAGAATCAGCCCCATTGCTATTAAAGATATGATATGATACTGTTTCCATTGACATGGCAAGAACCTCATCTATGTTGGTTGTTTGTCTTTAGCTTGCAGCCCGTGAAGCAAAGGTGAGAGACCTGGAGGAAGCCCTGTCTCGAGAGCGGGACACCATGCGGCGCCTTCTTGGAGAGAAAGACCGAGAAATGGCGGAGATGAGGCAGCGGATGCAGCAGCAGCTGGACGAGTACCAGGAGCTCCTGGATGTCAAGCTGGCATTAGACATGGAGATTTGTGCCTACAGGAAGCTCCTGGAGGGCGAGGAGCAGAGGTTGGTGCGCTGCAGTACCCGACACCCCCTCTGTGGCGTCATCACCTGTCTCTCTGCAGGCTGCGCCTCTCCCCGAGTCCGCCCCCGACGATGACGGCGGTGAGTCGCACCTCGAATCTGTCGACTCATTCGCGATCTGGCCACTGCGGCTCTGCCGTCAAGAGACGGCGCCCCAACGACACGGACAGCGAGGCCTCCAGCTTTGCCGGCGGCGCCGTGGCTCGCACCCGCATTACCCAACAGGCCTCTGCCAGCGGACGGGTCACTGTGGATGAAGTGGACCTGGATGGGAAATACGTCCGACTCAGCAATAAAGCAGATGAGGTTTGTGTTGAGTGATCATGTAATAACATGAACATGTGTCACTCTTTAGGTTTTTATCATCTTTAACACATACTCCATTTTTGTTTGAAATGATTCGTACCTCATATCCATCTCATCCTTACCTCACCCCATCTTCATCTGGTGCTAATCTTCTGTGTCATCTTCATGTCTGATCTCCAACACATACATGCATCATCAGCTCATCACCTTGTCATCCTCATATCATCCTCCCTATGTTGTCTTGCTCCTGATCTGGGACTCCATTAAGGCTCACCACTGGGGTTTTTCTTGTTCCCATGATGCTCCTGTAGGATCAAAATCTAGGGAACTGGCAAGTGAAACGTCAGGTAGGATCCGGTTCTGCAATTGCATTCAAGTTCCCTGCAAAGTTCGTCCTGAAGGCCGGCCAGAGAGTCACGGTAAACGTCTCCTTCCTCCGGCAAAGTCCCCCAATCAGAACACGGTTCAAGATGTCCCATGTGACTTTTTTCACGGCGACCAGATCTGGGCTGCTGGTGCTGGTGGAAACCACAATCCTCCTTCCGATCTGGTGTGGAAGACACAACCCAACTGGGGAACCGGAGACCAGTTCCAGACCACCTTGATCAGTGCTAATGGGGAGGTACTTTATTTAGTCCCAAAGTACACATTTGAGAAAATACTGCAGTCCAGAATGTCTTTTGAGATACTTTTTTTGGTTGCAGGAAATGGCAATGAGGAAGGTCACTCGCACACAGCTTGAAGAAGATGACGACGACCTGGTAACTTTACACAGTGGTACCTCAGTTTCTAGAGAGGGGACGGGGGGGTTACCCACATATGCGGTCCTCTCCAAGGTTTCTCATAGTCATTCACATTGACGTCCCACTGGGGTGAGTTTTCCTTGCCCGTATGTGGGCTCTGTACCGAGGATGTCGTTGTGGCTTGTACAGCCCTTTGAGACACTTGTGATTTAGGGCTATATAAATAAACATTGATTGATTGATTGATATAAGCGTTCCTTTCCTCATCCCGGACAAGCCCCCATTTAATGTTATGACCTGATGGTCAAACATATTTAGGAGACAAAAGTCAACTCAACAGATTTAAATTTCAATATTAACTGAGTTGTTTGTTTAGTGTAATTAGGTATTGTGTATTCAGTTTCTACAAACCCCAAAACCAGTGAAGTTGTCACGTTGTGTAAATGGTAAATAAAAACAGAAACAAACAAACAACAATGATTTGCAAATCCTTTTCAACTTATATTCAATTGAATAGACTGCAAAGACAAGATATTTAACATTCGAACTGGAAAACTTTGTTATTTTTTGCCAATATTAGCTCATTTGGAATTTAATGCCTGCAACATGTTTCAAAAAGCTGGCACAAGTGGCAAAAAAGACTGAGAAAGTTGAGGAATGCTCATCAAACACTTATTTGGAACATCCCACAGATGGACAGGCTAATTGGGAACAGGTGGGTGCCATAATTGGGTATAAAAGCAGCTTCCATTAAATGCTCAGTCATTCACAAACAAGGATGGGGCGAGGGTCACCACTTTGTCAACAAATGCATAAGCAAATTGTCCAAAAGTTTAAGAACAACATTTCTCAACCAGCTATTGCAAGGAATTTAGGGATTTCACCATCTACGCTCCGTAATATCATCAAAAGGTTCAGAGAAGCTGGAGAAGTCACTGCACGTAAGCGATTATATTACGGACCTTCGATCCATCAGGCGGTACTGCATCAAAAGCCACACTTATGTGTAAAGGATATCACCACATGGGCTCAGGAACACTTCAGAAAACCACTGTCAGTAACTACAGTTGGTCGCTACATCTGCAAGTGCAAGTTAAAACTGTACTATGCAAAGCGAAAGACATTTATCAACAACACCCAGAAACGCTACCGGCTTCGCTGGGCCCAAGCTCATTTAAGATGGACTGATGCAAAGTGGAAAAGTGTTCTGTGGTTTGACGAGTCCCCATTTCAAATTATTTTTGGAAACTGTGGACGCCGTGAGGAAAAAGGAAAAGAACCATCCGGATTGTTATAGGTGCAAAGTGTAAAAGCCAGCATGTGTGATGGTATGGGGGTGTATTAGTGCCCAAAGCATGAGTAACTTACACATCTGTGAAGGCACCATTAATGCTGAAAGGTACATACAGGTTTTGGGGGAACATATGTTGCCATCCAAGCAACGTTATCATGGACGCCCCTGATTATTTCAGCAAGACAATGCCAAGCCACGTGTTACATAGTAAAAGAGTGTGGATACTAGACTGGCCTGCCTGTAGTCCAGACCTGTCTCCCATTGAAAATGTGTGGTGCATTATGAAGCCTAAAATACCACAACAGAGACCCCGGACTGTTGAACAGTTTAAGCTGTACATCAAGCAAGAATGGGAAAGAATTCCACCTGAAAAGCTTCAAAAATGTGTCTCCTCAGTTCCCAAACGTTTACTGAGTGATGTTAAAAGGAAAGGCCATGTAACACAGTGGTAAAAATGCCCCTGTGACAACTTTTTTGTGATGTGTTGCTGCCATTAAATTCTAACTTAATGATTATTTGCCAAAAAAAATGAAGTTTCTCAGTTTGAACATTAAATATCTTGTCTTTGCAGTCTCTTCAATTGAATATAAGTTGAAAAGGATTTGCAAATCATTGTATTCTGTTTTTATTTACAATTTACACAACGTGCCAACTTCACTGGTTTTGGGATTTGTATAAGCGCTCCTTTCCTAATCCCTGGCGAGCCCCCATTTAATGTTACCACCTGACGGTCAAACATATTTAAGGCGAACACAGGAGACAAAAGTCAACTCAACAGGTTTTAATTTCAATATTGACTGTGAGTTGTTTGTTCAGTGTGTTTATTTGCAAAATAAAATGACCCGATGAGCCTGCCCGAAAGGAACAAAAGACAGTTTATTACTAATGTTAAAAATTACTTTGGTTTTTGTATCGTTTGGTCTTTGGAACAAAAACCCACGGCTATCACTGTGTTCACTGCAAAAACTAAAATCTAAGTAAGATGAAATATCTCAAATAAGGGTGATATTTGCTTATTTTCTGTCTAAAAAGATAATTATTCTCACTAAGCAGATTTTATGTTAGTGTTTTACTTGTTTTAAGTGTTTTGGTCCTAAATGATCTCAGTAAGATATTACAGCTTGTTGCTGAGATTTGATGACCTATATTGAGTAAAACATGCTTGAAACTAGAATATCAACTGTTGCAAAGTATAAAACTACTTTTTTAAAGTAATCATTTCTTACTTCAAGCATGAAAAAAAAAAAAATCCTGATGCCGAGTGCATATCATTATGTCAAGATAATGGCACTAGCATTTACTTCATTTAAGAATATTTTTCAACATATTGAGCAAAAAGGTCTCTTTTTTGTTCTAGCAAGAAAAGTGTACTTGTTATTAGTGAGAATATACTTATTTTAAGGTATTTTTGGGTTCATTTGAGGTTAGCTAATTTTACTTGTTTTGGAAAGTCTCGACAAGCCGAATGTTCTGGTTCTATCGGCAGATAATTTTGCTTAGTTCAAATAAAATACCCCTAACTTTTTGAACTCTGACTTTTTGCAGTGTTGTTATTGTCTTTCCTTCAATATTCCGTCAGTCTTCCAGCGGCTCTTTCTTTCCTCAAGGATGATTTAACGTCTGTCCTCCCACAGCAGGTGGCTCACAGCACCTGCGGGGACAGCGAGTACAACCTGCGTAGTCGCACGGTGGTGTGCGGCTCCTGCGGCCTCCCCTCCGACAAGTCCAACAACTGCTCCGTCGTGTCTTCGGCCTCCCGCTCCTTCCGCAGCGGCGGCATCTCCGAGGGTTTGCTGCCCCATTCTTACGTGTTCAGCACCAGCACGCCTCGCAAGGTGAACAGGCAAAATGAATACAAGTGGAGTGAAGAACACGCTATTAAATTTACTTTTTTGTTGTTGTTGTTTTGTTTCTCAGAGTGGAAGAACTGAGAAATGTCCAATCATGTGAGCTTCTGGAGGACCAACACTGTTCATACCAGTTCTTTTATGATTATGGTACTTTGATATAATCCTTCCATATAATCTGAAAAATCTACATACTGCCTTTTTGTGATACATAGAATAGAATAGAATAGGATATACTATTCATATATATACAGGATTTCTGTATATATGAATATAGCTTTTCGCTATTCAGGATATACTAGGCATGCTTTGACTTATTTTTTTATATTTTGTAAAATTCATTTATAGATGGTGTCAGCCACCTGACAATTACATATGAAGTAGTTTAGTCTAAAACTTTGACATCTTAATACTGCTGTTAGGACTTTTTATATGAAATGCTGAAAAGACAATGAATAAAATGATGACTATTCATGATTACGTTTACACTTACTTTCTCAGTAAAATGGCCTCTGTTTCTTGTGCTTTTTTTTTTTTTAAATAAACTTTGCAGAAATTGATCTACAGTAATTTGACTTTTCACTTGTGATCATCGTCTAAAACTTTATTCACAAATTAGGAAATATTACTCTTTTAATTATAAATACAAAACAGAAAATGTACCATGACTGGCAACACTAAATGGTCCCTAGTGTGTGAATGTGAGTGTGAATGTTGTCTGTCTATCTGTGTTGGCCCTGTGATGAGGTGGCGACTTGTCCAGGGTGTACCCCGCCTTCCGCCCGAATGCAGCTGAGATAGGCTCCAGCACCCCCGCGACCCTGAATGGGACAAGCGGTAGAAAATGGATGGATGTACCAAAATTGTATGAATACTATTTGATATTTTGACTTTGATCATTTTGTTTTTCGTGTTTAATTTTATGCCACTTTTAAAAAGCTTTTCATGGAAGTTTTTGTCTATTAAATATACTTTGTTAGTGTAGAGTTTATTCTTCGTAACAAATATTCATTATAAGGGAAAAATATGGAGGGCCAAATAAATAAATAAATCTTTAGACACCGTATTTTTTGGACTATAAGTCGCAGTTTTTTTCGTAGTTTGGCCGGGGGTGCGACTTATACTCAGGAGTGACTTATGTCGACTTACCGTAAAATATCAAATAATATTATTTAGCTCATTCACGTAAGAGACTAGATGTATAAGATTTCATGGGATTTAGCGATTAGGAGTGACAGATTGTTTGGTAAACGTATAGCATGTTCTATATGTTAGTTATTTGAATGACTCTTACCATAATATGTTACGTTAACATACCAGGCACGTTCTCAGTTGCTTATTTATGCCTCATATAACGTACACTTATTCAGCCTGTTCACTATTCTTTCTTTATTTTAAATTGCCTTTCAAATGTCTATTCTTTTATCAAATACATTTCCCTAAAAAATGCGACTTATATATGTTTTTTTCCTTCTTTATTATGCATTTCCGGCCGGTGCGACTTATACTCCGAAAAATACGGTAATTAAAGTTAAAAGTTAAAGTCCCAATGATTGTTACACACACACTGGGTGTGGTGAAATGATCCTCTGCATTTGACCCATTCCCCATGTTCACCGCCTGGCAGGTGAGGGGAGCAGTGAGCAGCAGCGGTGGCCGCGCTCGGGAATCATTTGGTGATTTAACCGCCAGTTCCAATCCTTGATGCTGAGTGCCAAGCAGGGAGGCAATGGGTACCATTTTTTGTAGTCTTTGGTATGACTCTGCTGGGATTTGAACTCACAACCCCCCAGTCTCAGGGCGGACACTAACCAGTGGCCTAGTGGTTAATTACTTGAATGATTAATAATAGATAAATAAACAACATGAATTATAATTAGAATTGAGTATATAAATATGTTATTGAATGTGTCATTAATTAAAATGTATTTAATAATTTAATTGAGTATTGATTTAATTATTTAATTATCTTATGATCTATTTTACGATTTCATTATTGATATAACTATTTCATAATTTAATGATAAGTTAATTAAAGACACATGTAAGATTTTTTCATTTATTTATTTATTTCAGGCAATGACATAAAAAAGTACAAAGTTGACAACACATAATAATATAAATTAATATAGTGCAAAAGGTAATGTATAGTATGTAATGCATGATTGTCCAGTTTTACCTGAATGGCAGTGGGAAGAAGATAATTTATTTAATCCCACCCCCAGTTCTCCATTCAGTGATTATTCACATGAGTTTCACTCTTACTTTGTTCAAGGATTATAATACAGATGTTGTATCATAGTGGCATTACCACAGGTAACAATAAGTATTACAGTGTAACAATCATTTGTATCAACAATGTAGGAATAATGAATACCGGTATACCAACAATGGTAATAGACAAAATGCCGACAATGGTAATAGACAACATAGCAATAAGATGCATTTATTCATTTAATTCCGTCCCATTTCCCACTCCGAAGAAAAAAAGCATTACTGTTGTTTTCATTTTCTTAAGGACAGAAGAAAAATGCTTCCGGTTTCTGAACTTTTATTTTGAAAATTGGAGCCGTGGTGCGTTTTCACTCCTACCCGGATGTAGGTCATTTCTGTGGGCTGTGCTTCTTCAACACTTTCCTGCGTGTTGTTGTTTTGTAAGTTGTATTCCTGCACGGCCTTTAATGCACAACTTGCATGCAAAAGGGGGAAATCTTACTCACATTTGGTGAGTTGAACTCATCTTTACTCATTTCCGGTTGTCTTGGGAAGGTTTAAACGAGGCTAACTGTTAGCAAGTTGCTGACAGCACACGCCCTCCTAAAGTTGTCACTTAAACTTTGTTTTGTGTCCATTAATATTCTTTACGGCATAATTTGTTATATAGTTATTTAAGACAACATTTGGTGAGTTTTACTAATATTTACTCGTTTACGCTTGTCAGCTTTGAATAAAGCTAACTGTTAGCAAATTGCTAAACGCACACGACCTCCTAAATTTGTCACTTTAAACGTTGTTTTGTGTGTAATTGTTTCATTTAAAGCTTGGACACAATTATGCTATGTATTAAACGCTTTTTATGACATTTGGTGAGTTTTACTAATATTCACTCGTTTGCGGTTATTGTCTGAAGGTTTGGACAAAGCTAACTGTTAGCACACGCCCTCCTAAAGTTGTCACCTAAACTTTGTTTTGTGTGTAACAGTTATATAACATTTATATTATTATTAAAGTTAAAGTACCAATGATTGTCACACACACACACACACTAGGTGTGGCGAAATTATTCTCTGCATTTGACCCATAACCCTCGATCACCCCCTGGGAGGTGAAGGGAGCAGTGAGCAGCAGCGGTGGCCGCGCCCGGGAATAATTTTTGGTGATTTAACCCCCAATTCCAACCCTTGATGCTGAGTGCCAAGCAGGGAGGTAATGGCTCCCATTTTTATAGTCTTTGGTATGATTATATGGCTATTTAGGACAACAATGTGCTTGAATAATACGTAATTTATTAAAATATACAGTACAGGCCAAAAGTTTGGACGCACCTTCTCATTTCAATGCGTATTCTTTATTTTCATGACTATTTACATTGTAGATTGTCACATAAAAACTATGAATGAACACATGTGGAGTTATGTACTTAACAAAAAAAAAGGTGAAATAACTGAAAACATGTTTTATACTCTAATTTCTTCAAAATAGCCACCCTATGCTCTGATGACTGCTTTGCACACTCTTGGCATTCTCTCCATGAGCTTCAAGCACACCTGTGAAGTGAAAACCATTTCAGGTGACTACCTCTTGAAGCTCGTGGAGAGAATGCCAAGAGTGTGCAAAGCAGTAATCGGAGCAAAGGGTGGCTATTTTGAAGAAACTAGAATATAAAACATGTTTTCAGTTATTTCACCTTTTTTTTTGTAAAGTACATAACCCCAAATGTGTTCATTCATAGTTTTGATGCCTTCAGTGACAATCTACCACCCACAGGTGTCAAACTCAAGGCCCGAGGGCCAGATTTGGCCCGCCACATCATTTTATATGGCCCGTGAAATGGTAACAATGTGCTTTTAATAAATAATATTTTCTTACTAAATATTTGTTCTTTTCATTTTGATATTCAAAAAATACATGAACTGCATGCTTATCTTTATATACATATCTTTTAAAGTGTAATATTATCTAATAATGCAACAAAATGTTATCATATTTTTTTAATAAAAATAAGTACTTGAATATCAGCTTGAGTTTTTTCAAAACAAAGTTATCACATTTTGCTGTGTAAAAATGACAAAAGACTTTAAGGTAAAAAAAACAAAAAAAAACTTTGGTATTGTTTGTGTTTACAGTAATACACTATAAAATCAACAACTGTAGATTTTACTGTAAAAAAAAGTGTTACTGTTTTTGCAGTGTCTGTTTTTCGAGAGAATGCCAAGAGTGTGCAAAGCAGTAATCAGACCAAAGGGTGGCTATTTTGAAGAAACTAGAATATAAAACATGTTTTCAGTTATTTCACCCTTTTTTTGTTAAGTACATAACTCCACATGTGTTCATTCATAGTTTTGATGCCTTCGGTGACAATCTACAATGTAAATAGTCAATAAAATAAAGTAAACACATTAAATGATAAGGTGTGTCCAAACTTTTGGCCTGTACTGTATTCTGAAACATATTAAAACATATATGTAAAAAATAAAATATAAATGATACATTAATAAAAACATACCGTTGAGAGATTCAGTGATAACAGCAATAAATAAAATAGAAAATATAATAACACATTTAAAAAAGTTTAACATGATCAGTAAAAAGCCTGAAGCATTTTTTTTTTTTTTTTAGATAACTTAATTTTATAAACAAATTATACTATTTATAGTCGCGGCGGAGACAGGGAGCGGCACAAAGTGTTTTTTCTTCCTAGGGCAGGAGGTGGGGTAACAGAAAATAATTGAGAAGTACTGGGCTGCAGGAAGGCTTTGAGGGCAAATGATTTAAAAGGGAGCCAGTAGAAGTATTTGCTTTTGTTTAGTTATTGTGCACTCAGCACTTTAAGTACCAGTAGTTATCATATATATCTGATTTATGACACAGAAAGACTTCCACATTTTACGAGTAAATAGATATGATCAAAATAGTGTCAATCTCGCAGAGATTCTTGAGCCATTTTGAGAGATAATGAGGAAGCTGGTCACGCGATCGCGTGTCGTAGAGGTAGGGTAATCAGAGCAAAGGGTGGCTATTTTGAAGAAACTAGAATATAAAACATGTTTTCATTTATTTCACCTTTTTTTTGTTAAGTACATAAGTCCACATGTGTTCGTTCATAGTTTTGATGTGACAATCTACAATGTAAATAGTCATGAAAATAAAGAAAACGCATTGAATGAGGAGAAGGTGTGTGCAAACTTTTAGCCTGTAGTGCAGGGGTGTCAAACTCAAATACAGAGTGGGCCAAAATGTAAAACTGAACAAAGCCGCGGGCCAAGGTTGAACAAATGAACCTTTTAATAGGGACCCAAACAAGTTTTGCATTGAATATTGAACAAGCAAGGCTTATATAACTTTATAGTGACATGCAAAATCGAGTTTCAAATAATAATAATAATTAAAAAATATCAATGGCATATCAAATAAAATTTAAATAAAAATTGAATGCCTCTTTTCTATTTGCAGCCTTCTGAGGTAAACATCAAAATTAACTTTTTCCACAGGCTA
>NC_084750.1:17244186-17249186 GCF_033978785.1 Entelurus aequoreus | reverse complement strand
CCAATGACTAAATATAAACAAAAAATAAATAAACATAAAACCAATATAAAAACTATATACAAATAAATATGATTAAAAATGATTTTAAAGGGAAAAACCAATTAAAACAGTAAATAGAAATCAAAATTTATAAAAAAAACCACAGAGGACAGAGGACCACACAACTCACGTAGTGTTAAAAGCCAAAGAATAAAAGTCATGAATATTGTCCAGGATGAAGCGACAGATGCCCTGAGTAGTTTACAACACATGAAGCTAATATGTGTGTAAAAGGCATAGGAGGGCAAAATATCATGCTTTAACACACAGGTGTCAAAGTCAAGGCCCAGGGGCCAAATCTGGCCCGCGACATCATTTTATCTGGCCCGCAAACACCTGGTAATGATATGTGTCAATAAAGTACTTCATATTTTCTCACTGAATGTATTTTGTGATAGAGTGATTGGAGCACATACTTGTTGGTCACAAAAAACATTCATGAAGTTTGCTTCTTTTATGAATTTATTATGTGTCTACTGAAAATGTGAGCAAATGTGCTGGGTCAAAAGTATACATACAGCAGTGTTGATATTTGCTTACATGTCCCTTGGCAAGTTTCACCGCAATAAGGCGCTTTTGGTAGCCATCCACAAGCTTCTGCTTGAATTTTTGACCATTCCTCTTGACAAAATTGGTGCAGTTCAGCTAAATGTGTTGGTTTTCTGACATGGACTTGTTTCTTCAGCATTGTCCACACGTTTAAGTCAGGACTTTAGGAAGGCCATTCTAAAACCTTCATTCTAGCCTGATTTAGCCATTCCTTTACCACTTTTGACGTGTGTTTGGGGTAGGGGTGTAACGGTACACAAAAATTTTGGTTCGGTATGTACCTCGGTTTAGAGGTCACGGTTTGGTTCATTTTCGGTACAGTAAGAAAACAACAAAATATAAAGTATATTATTTATTTACCAAATTTGCAAAATCTTCCACCAAAAATATTTTTCTTAGTGGAATATTTGATGTGAAGTAATGGGAAACTCGGATAGGTCAATAATTCATAATAACATTGATTTTGATTCAATATTATGTTTTGAGCAATGACAGTTTGAAAGAAAAGAAAACAGCTTTGTTTTATTAGTCAACATTGCAACTTTTTCTAAATTACATTTAACCTTTAAGCTTTTTTATTTCACTTTTGTTATGTTTTTGTTTATTTTAATAGTATTTTTAGAATGTGCCGTGGGCCTTTAAAACATTAGCTGTGGGCCGCAAATGGCCTCCGGGGCACACTTTTGACACCCCTGCTATAGATAATAAAAAATTAAATGTGATAAATCTATGGATAAAAAGCAGAGCCTGGCGACGCATGCGCGTTTATCATAACTCTCTCTCTCTCTCTCTGTCTCTGCCCCTCCCTCACCAATGCTGCTGCGCGCACAATTTGTTTTGTTTTTAACCCCTTCTTAACCCTGGACGTACATAGAAAATACACGCAACCCTAACTCAAAATGCCAGACATTTGAGGCATTTAAGAAACTCCGCCCTGACAGCTCCGCAAAAGAGGACATGTCCGGTGAAAAGAGGACGTATGGTCAGTCTATCCTAGCCCGTTAGCTGCTAGCATGCCGTGTGTTGTGCCTCGGTGTGCATTGTTTACACAACGTGCGTTACGCTACTTAATATGTCCGTGTGGAAACTCGTTCGGTACACCTCCGAACCGAACCGAATCCCCCGTACCGAAACGGTTCAATACAAATACACGTACCGTTACACCCCTAGTTTTGGGTAATTTTCCTGTTGGAACACCCAACTGCGCCCAAGACCCAACCTCCGGGCTGATGATTTTAGCTTGTCCTGAAGAATTTGGAGGTAATCCTCCTTTTTCATTGTCCCATTTACTCTCTGTAAAGCACCAGTTCCATTGGCAGCAAAACAGGCCCGGAGCATAATACTACCACCTCCATGCTTGACGGTGGGCATGGTGTTCCTGGGATTAAAGGCCTCACCTTTTCTCCTCCAAACATATTGCTGGGTATTGTGGCCAAACGGCTCCATTTTTGTTTCATCTGACCACAGAACTTTCCTCCAGAAGGTCTTATCTTTGTCCATGTGATGTCAGATGAAACAAAAATGGAGATGTTTGGCCACAATACCCAGCAATATGTTTGGAGTACAATTTTTGCCTCCTCTCCGCACCTTTTAGTTGTCGCTAAAGAGGTTGAATCGTCCGTTATTGACATTTCCGACATGCCCCGCTCATAATTGTAGTTGATGTTGTTGAACGGCATCTCAACAAAAACAAGGCGATGCGACGCGACAGCATGTTATTTGGCAGAGATTTGTGTGACGCGACCCTTTAAGTCCGGGTGTCTGGACGACATGAAACATTTTCTTTTTTGTACGCACACAAAAAGTGGTGACATTTTCCCGTCTCAATAGACAGACATTGGCGCCGGCTCACAGGGATATGTGCACACAAAGGCAACAATACAACGGAAAGACGGGGGCGACTTTGAAAGGAGGCTTTTCTGAACATTGTTCTGGAAAAAAAAATAATACCACCAAAAAAGTGAATAATGACATTGAGAATAAGTGTATCATTGTGTAGGGACAACATGAATGACTTGTTTCTACTGATGACTAGTCTGAGGTTTTTAATCAAATCAAAACATTGTTGGCCACTGTTACTTTAGATCAGTGGTTCTCAAACTTTTTCCACCAAGTATCAACACTTGGCTCTCCAAGTACCACCATAATTACCAACATTAAAATACAGTAGCGTAGTAGTAGTAGTAGGCCAAGTATTCATCAAAACAAGGCAGAGGTTGTATTTATTAAGTACAGTACACGCCAAAAGTTTGGACACACCTTCTCATTCAATGCGTTTTCTTTATTTTCATGACTATTTACATTGTAGATTGTCACATCAAATCTATGAATCGATACCTAAATGTGTGGTATCATCCAAAACTAATGTAAAGTATCAAAGAAGAGAAGAATAAGTGATTATTACATTTTAACAGAAGTGTAGATAGAACATGTTGAAACAGAAAATAAGCAGATATTAACAGTAAATGAACAAGTGGATTAATAATAAATTTTTACAGCTTGTCCTTAATAATGTGTACAAAATAATAGGTGTATAAATGACACAATATGTTACTGCATACATCAGCAGACTAATTAGGAGCCTTTGTTTACTTACTACTAAAAGACAAGTTGTCTAGTATGTTCACTATTTTATTTAAGGACTAATTTGCAATAATAAACATATGTTTAATGTACCCTAAGATTTTTTTGTTAAAATTAAGCCCAAATGCTATTTCTTGTGGTCCCCTTTATTTAGAAAAGTATCGAAAGGTATCGAAATACAAACCTTTTTTTTTTGTCTTTTTCTCACAATGTGTCGACTTTTTTCTTTAAAAAATTGGGAACAATTTCTCATATTCTTTCTGTTTCTGTATAATATTTTCTCGTAAAATTAGAACTTTTTTAAGAAAAATTAGAACTTTTTTAAGTAAAATTATTACCTTTTTAATGCAAAATGGTGACATTTGTCATATAAAATTCTGACTTTTTCCACAATATTGCCAATTTTATTTGTTGCTCTTGTAAAATGATGACCTTTGTCATCGTTTTG
Source organism: Entelurus aequoreus (assembly GCF_033978785.1). Lineage (NCBI taxonomy): Eukaryota > Metazoa > Chordata > Actinopteri > Syngnathiformes > Syngnathidae > Entelurus > Entelurus aequoreus. The sequence goes on along the minus strand of NC_084750.1, from coordinate 17,245,567 downwards.
CCAAGTAAAAATTCCGATTATTATTATAATATTGCCAAAATGTTAAAGTTGTCTTATAAAACTGTGACTTTTGTCGAGTAAAATTACAACTCTTGTTCATAACATTTCCAAAATTTTAAGCTTTTCTTGTAAAATTGCGACTGTTGTTGAGTAAAATTCCAACTTTTGTCATAATATTGCACAAATGTTCAGTTTTTCCCGTAAAATTTTGACTTGCGTTGAGTAAATTTACGATTTTTTTTATAATACCGCCAAAATTCTAAGTTTTTCTTGTGAAATTGTGACCTTTTTCTTGTGAAATTCCAACTCATTTTTTCACAACAAGCTTTTTTATATTTGCATAGTTTGTATATATTATTAATGTTGTAAAGACAAATCTTTCTATATCAAGAAAGGGTGGTCATAAAGAGAGAGGCATTATTCGGAGGTCTCAAGAAGGTAAGAAATGCAAGTGTGTGTGTGTGTGTGTGTGTGTGTGTGTGTGTGTGTGTGTGTGTGTGTGTGTGTGTGTGTGTGTGTGTGTGTGTGTGTGTGTATGTGTGTGTGTGTGTGTGTTCTTGTATTTCAACCCTTCTTGAGACATGAAGAAGGAAAAGTATCTTCCATATGAGGAGGTGTGAACAAGTGATGACATAAATCATGGTCCCAATAACATTGCATCTAATAGAGAATGTCTCATTTGCACCCCCTGCTGGTGACATCTATCTAAATGAGGGTGGTCCCAAAAAGGAGGGATTTTTCACAAAAGTAAAAAAAATTTCAGTAAAATGATGACTTTTGTCATAATTTTTGCCAAGTAAAATTCCAATTATTATAACATTGTCAACATTTTCAAGTGTTCTTGTAAAATGGTGACTTTTGTCGAGTAAAGTTACGACTCCTTTCATAAAATTGCCAAAATGTTGAGATTTTCTTGTAAAATTGCGACTATTGTTGAGTAAAATTCCAACTTTTATCATAATACTGCACAAATGTTCAGTTTTTCCCGTAAAATTTTGACTTGCGTTGAGTAAATTTCCGATTTGTTTTATAATACCGCCAAAATTCAAAGTTTTTCTTGTGAAATTGTGACCTTTTTCTTGTGAAATTCCAACTCATTTTTTCACAAGAAGCTTTTTTATATTTGCATAGTATGTATATATTATTAATGTTGCAAATACACATCTTTATATATCTAGAAAGGGTGGTCCTAAAGAGGTAGGCATTATTCGGAGGTCTCAAGAAGGTAAGAAATGCAAGTGTGTGTGTATGTGTGTGTGTGTGTGTGTGTGGGTGTGTGTGTGTGTGTGTGTGTGTGTGTGTGTGTGTGTGTGTGTGTGTGTGTGTGTGTGTGTGTGTGTGTGTGTGTGTGTGTGTGTGTGTGTGTGTGTGTGTGTGTGTG
>NC_084750.1:17181686-17236686 GCF_033978785.1 Entelurus aequoreus | reverse complement strand
GACTAATCGTGTAATACTCTTCCATATCAGTAGGTGGCAGTAGGCAGCTAAACATTTTTTTTCGATGTTAAAAACAGCGGAAGGCAGTGTGCAGGTAAAAAGGTGTCTAAAGCTCAAACCAAAAATAGACAAAAAGTGAGTGCCCCTAAGAAAAGGCATTGAAGCTTAGGGAAGGCTATGCAGAACGAAACTAAAACTGAACTGGCTACAAAGTCAACAAAAACAGAATGCTGGACGACAGCAAAGACTTACTGTGGAGCAAAGACAGTGTACATCCGAACATGACATGACAATCAACAATGTCCCCACAAAGAAGGATAAAAACAACTGAAATATTCTTGATTGCTAAAACAAAGTAAATATCGCTCAAAGACATGAAACTGCTACAGGAAAATACCCAAAAAAGAGAAAAAGCCACCAAAATAGGAGCGCAAGACAAGAAGTAAAACACTACACACAGGAAAACAAAATAAGTCAGGGCGTGATGTGACAGTACACCTACTTTGAGACAAGGGCTATAGTGATGCATGCTTGGTTATGGTTTGAATTCATATCCAACAATTGTGACTTTTTACTGTCAACTGAGTTTAGTTTTTTAATGATTTCTGCCGGTGGTGTGCCGCCGCATTTTTTCAACGCAAAAAATGTGCCTTGGCTCAAAAAAAGGTTGAAAAACACTGCCTTAAGGAACTTCTGCAGAACTGCATCATTCATAATATGTTAGGACTGAACAAATATGGCCGTTATAATTCCTTAAAACAACAACAAAAATTCAACTTGAAAAAAACATTTTTTCACATCAAACGTTAATATGATTGCTTGAAAATGGATGGAATGATAATTTCACTGGAGAGTGTTGTCCACTTCAAAGGACGTTAATATAAAAAAACATATTTTCTGATTATTGCGTCGTATTAATTTCACCCTAATTAATTATGCAACGCAAAAAAAAATGTCTAAGTCTAAACGCCATACGCTTCTCATATAGCAATTCACTTACCGTCCTCAGGGTGGCAGCAGAGCTCGCCATCTTCACATAAAAACACGGGTGCCCAAAGTAAGATTGAACAAAAAAAAAGAACAGCAAAAGTGTAAACATCCATCAATCCATTTTTTACCGCTTGTCCAATAGGACTAAAAATAGTGCAAAAAGCATCTTCTTTTTTTTTCTTTTCAACCAAATCCAAAACATATAAAAATATCAAGGTTTCTTCGCCGTTATTGTATAACAATGTCAAATGTTTCAAAACAGGGAATAATTACGTATGCTTAAAAATTAAATAAAAATATTTTGAATAAAAGCTGAAAAACCTTGTGTGATGCATCATTTAAACTTATATTGTTTGCCTTTTGCAAATATCTCTGATTATTTTGAGATATTACTTTCAACATTTCCACTTTTTCTCTTTACATTGTGCCTCTTATTGTAAATGTTTAATTGTATTTCTACAATGTGCCAGTAAAAACGTAGAACACTTGTTATTAAACAACAAATGCAGTGGGGTTTTTTCAATATTATGTTGTACTATCATCCATTTATCGGGGGAAAACATGTACTAATATATCAGTATTTTTAATAAAAGCTGAAAAATGTACACCTTTCAGTCTGAATCCATCTATAATTTCAAAGCATTATTAGTTATTATTACATCAACATTTCAGCTTTTTTTTTCTTGAGATGAGCCTCTTTGATTAAATTGTTCGTTTTTTTATGATAAATTATATTTCACAATTTTGCCAGTAAAAAATACTTAACATATGACAATAAATGCAGTGTTTCATTCAACATTATGTTGTAGATATCATCCATTTATTGGGGAAAAACATGTCAAATGTGTCAAAACACGAAATAACCATATGGGCAAAAATAAATTTTTCTTCAAATACTAAAAATGTTTCTTCAAATACTAAAAATGTACGCTATTTTCAATAAAAGTTGAAAAATTGGCACCTTGTGTGACGTATATTGTCCTGTTTTTTTAATGTTTAATTTTATTTCTACAATGTGCCAGTAAAAATACTTAACATATGACAATAAATGCAGTGTTTCATTCAACATTATGATGTAGATATCATCCATTTATTGGGGGAAAACATGTCAAATGTATCAAAACATGAAATAACCATATGGGCAAACATTTATTTTTCTTCAAATACTAAAAATGTAAGCTATTTTCAATAAAAGTAGAAAAATTGCCACCTTCTGTGACACATATTGTCCTGTTTTTTATGTTTAATTTTATTTCTACAATGTGCCAGTAAAAATACTTAACATAAAACAATAAATGCAGTGTTTCATTCAACATTATGTTGGAATATCATCCATTTCAAGAATTTATTTTTCAAAACATGAAATAACCATATGGGCAAAAACATTTTTTTCTTCAAATACTAAAAATGTATGCTTTTTTCAATAAAAGTAGAAAAATTGCCACCTTCTGTGACACATTGTCCTGTTTTTTTATGTTTAATTTTATTTCCACAATGTGCCAGTAAAAATAATTAACATAAAACAATAAATGCAGTGTTTTCTTCCACATTATGTTGTAGTATCATCCATTTATTGGGGAAAAACATTTCAAATGTTTTAAAACATGAAATAACCATATGGGCAAAACATTTTTTTTTCTTCAAATACTATAAATGTACGCTATTGTCAATAAAAGTTCAAAAATTGCCACCTTGATGACCAACTAATTTGTATGCATTTGGCCCTGAATCTGCCTATAATTGCAAACTTTGTGTTTTTATTCGTTTTTACATTTTGCCTCTTTAGTCAAAATGTTTTTTTAAATTTAATTTTATTCCTACAATGTTCCAGTAAATAAATAGTTAACATAAAACAATAAATACAGTGTTTTCTTCCACATGATGTTGTAGTATCATCCATTTATTATTCAAAACATGAAATAACCATATGGGCTAACATTTATTTTTCTTCAAATACTAAAAATGTACGCTTTTTTCAATAAAAGTAGAAAAAATGCCACCTTCTGTGACACATTGTCCTGTTTTTTATGTTTAAATTTAATTTCTACAATGTGCCAGTAAAAATACATAACATAAAACAATAAATGTAGTGTTTTCTTCCACATTATGTTGTAGATATCATCCATTCATTGGGGAAAAACATGTCAAATGTATCAAAACATGAAATAATCGTATGGGCAAAAATTAATTTCACTTCAAATATTAAAAATGTACGCTATTTTCAATAAAAAAATAAAAAATTGGCACCTTGTGTGACACATATTGTCCTGTTTTTTATGTTTAATTTTATTCCTACAATGTGCCAGTAAAAATACTTAACATATGACAATAAATGCAGTGTTTTCTTCCACATTATGTTGTAGTATCATCCATTTATTATTCAAAACATGAAATAACCATATGGGCTAACATTTATTTTTCTTTAAATACTAAAAATGTACGCTATTTTCAATAAAAGCAGAAAAATTTCCACCTTCTGTGACACATATTGTCCTGTTTTTTATGTTTAATTTTATTTCTACAATGTGCCAGTAAAAATACTTAACATATGACAATAAATGCAGTGTTTCATTCAACATTATGATGTAGATATCATCCATTTATTGGGGGAAAACATGTCAAATGTATGAAAACATGAAATAACCATATGGGCAAAAATTTATTTTTCTTCAAATACTAAAAATGTACGCTATTTTCAATAAAAGTAGAAAAATTGCCACCTTCTGTGACACATATTGTCCTGTTTTTTTAATGTTTAATTTTATTTCTACAATGTGCCAGTAAAAATACTTAACATATGACAATAAATGCAGTGTTTCATTCAACATTATGTTGTAGATATCATCCATTTATTGGGGAAAAACATGTCGAATGTGTCAAAACACGAAATAACCATATGGGCAAGAATTTATTTTTCTTCAAATACTAAAAATGTTTCTTCAAATACTAAAAATGTACGCTATTTTCAATAAAAGTTGAAAAATTGGCACCTTGTGTGACGCATATTGTCCTGTTTTTTTATGTTTAATTTTATTTCTACAATGTGCCAGTAAAAATACTTAACATATGACAATAAATGCAGTGTTTCATTCAACATTATGATGTAGATATCATCCATTTATTGGGGAAAAACATGTCAAATGTGTCAAAACACGAAATAACCATATGGGCAAAAATTTATTTTTCTTCAAATACTAAAAATGTACGCTATTTTCAATAAAAGTTGAAAAATTGGCACCTTGTGTGACGTATATTGTCCTGTTTTTTTAATGTTTAATTTTATTTCTACAATGTGCCAGTAAAAATACTTAACATATGACAATAAATGCAGTGTTTTCTTCCACATTATGTTGTAGATATCATCCATTTATTGGGGGAAAACATGTCAAATGTATCAAAACATGAAATAACCATATGGGCAAACATTAATTTCACTTCAAATACTAAAAATGTACGCTATTTTCAATAAAAGTAGAAAAATTGCCACCTTCTGTGACACATATTGTCCTGTTTTTTATGTTTAATTTTATATCTACAATGTGCCAGTAAAAATACTTAACATAAAACAATAAATGCAGTGTTTCATTCAACATTATGTTGGAATATCATGCATTTCAAGAATTTATTTTTCAAAACATGAAATAACCATATGGGCAAAAACATTTTTTTCATTAAATACTAAAAATGTATGCTTTTTTCAATAAAAGTAGAAAAATTGCCACCTTCTGTGACACATTGTCCTGTTTTTTATGTTTAATTTTATTTCCACAATGTGCCAGTAAAAATACTTAACATAAAACAATAAATGCAGTGTTTTCTTCCACATTATGTTGTAGTATCATCCATTTATTGGGGGAAAACATGTCAAATGTTTTAAAACATGAAATAACCATATGGGCAAAACATTTTTTTTTCTTCAAATACTATAAATGTACGCTATTGTCAATAAAAGTTCAAAAATTGTCACCTTGATGACCAACTAATTTGTATGCATTTGGCCCTGAATCTGCCTATAATTGCAAACTTTGTGTTTTTATTCGTTTTTACATTTTGCCTCTTTGGTCAAAATGTTTTTTTAAATTTAATTTTATTCCTACAATGTTCCAGTAAATAAATAGTTAACATAAAACAATAAATGCAGTGTTTTCTTCCACATTATGTTGTAGTATCATCCATTTATTATTCAAAACATGAAATAACCATATGGGCTAACATTTATTTTTCTTCAAATACTAAAAATGTACGCTTTTTTCAATAAAAGTAGAAAAAATGCCACCTTCTGTGACACATTGTCCTGTTTTTTATGTTTAATTTAATTTCTACAATATGCCAGTAAAAATACCTAACATAAAACAATAAATGTAGTGTTTTTTTCCACATTATGTTGTAGATATCATCCATTCATTGGGGAAAAACATGTCAAATGTATCAAAACATGAAATAATCATATGGCCAAAAATTAATTTCACTTCAAATATTAAAAATGTACGCTATTTTCAATGAAAAAATAAAAAATTGGCACCTTGTGTGACACATATTGTCCTGTTTTTTATGTTTAATTTTATTCCTACAATGTGCCAGTAAAAATACGTAACATATGACAATAAATGCAGTGTTTTCTTCCACATTATGTTGTAGTATCATCCATTTATTATTCAAAACATGAAATAACCATATGGGCTTACATTTATTTTTCTTCAAATACTAAAAATGTACGCTATTTTCAATAAAAATAGAAAAATTGCCACTTTCTGTGACACATATTGTCCTGTTTTTTATGTTTAATTTTATTTCCACAATGTGCCAGTAAAAATACTTAACATAAAACAATAAATGCAGTGTTTTCTTCCACATTATGTTGTAGTATCATCCATTTATCGGGGAAAAACATGTCAAATGTTTTAAAACATGAAATAACCAAATGGGCAAAAAATATTTTTTTCTTCAAATGCTATAAATGTACGCTATTTTCAATAAAAGTTGAAAAATTGCCACCTTGATGACCAACTAATTTGTATGCATTTTTCCCTGAATCTGCCTATAATAGCAAACTTTGTGTTTTTATTCGGTATCAACATTTCAGATTAATTTTTTTTACATTTTGCCTCTTTGGTCAAAAATGTTTTTTTAAGTTTAATTTTATTCCTACAATGTTCCAGTAAAAAAATACTTAACATAAAACAATAAATGCAGTGTTTCCTTCAACCTTATGTTGTAGTATCATCCATTTATTATTCAAAACATGAAATAACCATATGGGCTAACATTTATTTTTCTTCAAATACTAAAAATGTAAGCTTTTTTTTAAATAAAAGTAGAAAAATTGCCACCTTGTGTGACACATATTGTCCTGTTTTTTATGTTTAATTCTATTTCCACTATGTTCCAGTAAAAAAAATACTTAATAAAAAAACAATAAATGCAGTGTTTCCTTTAACACTATGTTGTAGTATCATCCCTTTCAACCATTTATTATTTATAACATGAAATAACCATTATTTTTCTTCAAATACTAAAAATGTACGCTGTTTTCAATTAAAGTTGAAAAATTGCCACCTTCTCTGACATATATTGTCCTATTTTTTATGTTTAAGTTTATTTCTACAATGTGCCAGTAAAAATACTTACCATAAAACAATAAATGCAGTGTTTTCTTCAACATTATGTTGTAGTATCATCCATTTATTATTCAAAACATGAAATAACCATATGGGCTAACATTTATTTTTCTTCAAATAATAAAAATGTACGCTTTTTTCAATAAAAGTAAAAAAATTGCCACCTTGATGACCAACTAATTTGTATGCATTTTGCCCTGAATCTGCCTATAATTGCAAACTTTGTGTTTTTATTCGGTATCAACATTTCAGATACATTTTTTTAATATTTTGCCTCTTTGGTCAAAAATGTTTTTTTAAGTTTATGTTCCAGTAAAAAAAAAACTTAATATAAAACAATAAATGCAGTGTTTTCTTCCACATTATGTTGTAGTATCATCCATTTATTATTCAAAACATGAAATAACCATATGGGCAAAAATTTATTTTTCTTCAAATACTAAAAATGTATGCTATTTTCAATAAAAATGGAAAAATTGCCACCTTGTGTGACACATATTGTCCTCTTTTTTAATGTTTAACTTTATTTTCACAATGTTCCAGTAAAAAAATACTTAATAAAAAAACAATAAATGCAGTGTTTCCTTTAACACTATGTTGTAGTATCATCCCTTTCAACCATCTATTATTCATAACATGAAATAACCATTATTTTTCTTCAAATACTAAAAATGTACGCTATTTTCAATTAAAGTTGAAAAATTGCCACCTTCTCTGACATATATTGTCCTGTTTTTTATGTTTAAGTTTATTTCTACAATGTGCCAGTAAAAATACTTACCATAAAACAATAAATGCAGTGTTTTCTTCCACATTATGTTGTAGTATCATCCATTTATTATTCAAAACATGAAATAACCATATGGGCTAACATTTATTTTTCTTCAAATAATAAAAATGTACGCTTTTTTCAATAAAAGTTGAAAAATTGCCACCTTGATGACCAACTAATTTGTATGCATTTGGCCCTGAATCTGCCTATAATTGCAAACCTTGTGTTTTTATTCGGTATCAACATTTCAGATACATTTTTTTAATATTTTGCCTCTTTGGTCAAAAATGTTTTTTTAAGTTTATGTTCCAGTAAAAAAAAAACTTAATATAAAACAATAAATGCAGTGTTTTCTTCCACACTATGTTGTAGTATCATCCATTTATTATTCAAAACATGAAATAACCATATGGGCAAAAATTTATTTTTCTTCAAATACTAAAAATGTACGCTATTTTCAATAAAAATGGAAAAATTGCCACCTTGTGTGACACATATTGTCCTCTTTTTTTAATGTTTAATTTTATTTTCACAATGTTCCAGTAAAAAAATACTGAATAAAAAAACAATAAATGCAGTGTTTCCTTTAACATTATGTTGTAGTATCATCCCTTTCAACCATTTATTATTCATAACATTAAATAACCATTATTTGTCTTCAAATATTAAAAATGTACGCTTTTTTCAATAAAAGTAGAAAAATTGCCATCATGTGTGACACATTGTCCTGTTTTTTATGTTTAATTTTATTTACACAATGTGCCAGTAAAAATACTTAACATAAAACAATAAATGCAGTTTTTTCTTCCACCTTATGTTGTAGTATCATCCATTTATTATTCAAAACATGAAATAACCATATGGGCTAACATTTATTTTTCTTCAAATACTAAAAATGTACGCTTTTTTCAATAAAAGTAGAAAAAATGCCACCTTCTGTGACACATTGTTCTGTTTTTTATGTTTAATTTAATTTCTACAATGTGCCAGTAAAAATACCTAACATAAAACAATAAATGTAGTGTTTTCTTCCACATTATGTTGTAGATATCATCCATTCATTGGGGAAAAACATGTCAAATGTATCAAAACATGAAATAATCATATGGGCAAAAATTTATTTCACTTCAAATATTAAAAATGTACGCTATTTTCAATTAAAAAATAAAAAATTGGCACCTTGTGTGACACATATTGTCCTGTTTTTTATGTTTAATTTTATTTCCACAATGTGCCAGTAAAAATACTTAACATATGACAATAAATGCAGTGTTTTCTTCCCCATTATGTTGTAGTATCATCCATGTATTATTCAAAACATGAAATAACCATATGGGCTAACATTTATTTATCTTCAAATACTAAAAATGTACGCTATTTTCAATAAAAGTAGAAAAATTGCCACCTTCTGTGACACATATTGTCCTGTTTTTTATGTTTAATTTTATTTCCACAATGTGCCAGTAAAAATACTTAACATAAAACAATAAATGCAGTGTTTTCTTCCACATTATGTTGTAGTATCATCCATTTATCGGGGAAAAACATGAAATAACCATATGGGCAAAAAATTGTTTTTTCTTCAAATACTATAAATGTACGCTATTTTCAGTAAAAATTGAAAAATTGCCACCTTGATGACCAAACAATTTGTATGCATTTTGCCCTGAATCTGCCTATAATTGCAAACTTTGTGTTTTTATTCGGTATCAACATTTCAGATACATTTTTTTTACATTTTGCCTCTTTGGTCAAAATGGTTTTTTAAGTTTAATTTTATTCCTACAATGTTCCAGTAAAAAAACACATAATATAAAATAATAAATGCAGTGTTTTCTTCCACATTATGTTGTAGTATCATCCATTTATTATTCAAAACATGAAATAACCATATGGGCTAACAAATTTTTTTTTTCAAATACTAAAAATGTACGCTTTTTTCAATAAAAGTAGAAAAATTGCCACCTTGTGTGACACATTGTCCTGTTTTTTATGTTTAATTTTATTTCCACTATGTTCCAGTAAAAAAATACTTAATAAAAATGCAGTGTTTCCTTTAACACTATGTTGTAGTATCATCCCTTTCAACCATTTATTATTTATAACATGAAATAACCTTTTTTTTTCTTCAAATATTAAAAATGTACGCTTTTTACAATAAAAGTAGAAAAATTGCTACCTTGTGTGACACATTGTCCTGTTTTTTATGTTTAATTTTATTTCCACAATGTGCCAGTAAAAATACTTAACATAAGACAATAAATGCAGTGTTTTCTTCCACATTATGTTGTAGTATCATCCATTTATTATTCAAAACATGAAAAAAACCATATGGGCGAAAATGTATTTTTCTTCAAATACTAAAAATGTATGCTATTTTCAATAAAAATGGAAAAATTGGCATCTTGTGTGACATATATTGTCCTGTTTTTAATGTTTAATTTTATTTCCACAATGTTGCAGTAAAAAAATACTTAATAAAAAAAAATGCAGTGTGTCCTTTAACACTATGTTGTAGTATCATCCATTTATTATTCATAACATGAAATAACCATTATTTTTCTTCAAATATTAAAAATGTACGCTTTTTTCAATAATAGTAGAAAAATGTTCCTGTTTTTGTTCAATTTTATTTCTACAAAACAATAAATGCAGTGTGTTCTACCACATTATGTTGTAGATATCATCCATTTATTGGGGAAAAACATGTCAAATGTATCAAAACATGAAATAATCATACATGCTAAAAAATGTGTAAAAACTACAAAAAAACGCAGGCTTTTTTTTTTTTTTGTAAAATAAGAGCTAAAAACTCCTCAGTGCTTACAGAAATTGGCACCTTGTTCACATCAATTTTGCGATCATGTGACCATTAAGTCCATCGATGTTATTTCCTCCATTTTTCAGTTTTCTTGAACTCTACGAGCCACTATAGCGAAGGGGATGTTAGAGAGTGGGAAATGGGGGATGCGTTAGTGTTTTTTGAAGGTGTTGAAGTCACGAGAGTGGTGGGAGGGATCGAGTGCTGACCGGGCTGCACTTGACTCTGGAGGAAGGTGACGATGGAGGATGAGTGAGATGAGGAGACGATGGAGATGAACGAATATGTCCGTCCTCTCTTTTCATTCCAGAACAGTAAGAACTGGAAGGCCGACCTTTGGGTGTGTGATGGCGCGTGGGAGCGGAGTAGCCCCCTGGTGCTGAGTGACGATTGAGTCCGGACGAGGGCTGCAGGAACGGGGAGGAGTGTCTCCCGCTGAGCGGCTCCCGGCTACCCTGGTAAGGATCCTGCAGGCCGGGTGGCTTTTTTTGCACCTTGGCTCTCTTGGGGGATTTTGCGGCGTGATGGGAGGCGGGGGAGTGAGAGTTGGGAGCGGCCGAGTCGCCGTTGTTTGCCACCTTGTAGAGGAAGACGTCGTAGTGGAGGGGAGGGCTCTTCTCTGGGTGGAGCTTCGCCTCTTTGGGGAGGAGCACCTCCAGACCAATAGTGACTCCGTCCTGGTGTGGAAATATGGCAAGTGGACAAGGGATGCAAACATCGGCAGGGAGGCGTACTGAATACAGCAGGGGTGCTCATTACGTCGACTGCGAGCTACCGGTCGATGGTGAAGGGTGTGTCAGTCCATCGCCAGCCAGGCATTAGTAGCGTGACGCACGTTGTGTAAACAATGCACACCGAGGCACAACACACGGCATGCTAGCAGCTAACGGGCTAGGATAGACTGACCATACGTCCTCTTTTCACCGGACATATCCTCTTTTGCGGAGCTGTCAGGGCGGAGTTTCTTAAAAGCCTCAAATGTCCGGCATTTTGAGTTAGGGTTGCGTGTATTTTCAATGTACGTTCAGGGTTAAGAAGGGGTTAAAAACAAAACAAATTGTACGTGCAGCAGCATTGGTGAGGGAGGGGCAGAGAGAGAGAGAGAGAGAGTTATGATAAACGCGCATGCGTCGCCAGGCTCTGCTTTTTATCCATAGATTTATCACATTTAATTTTTTATTATCTATAGCAGGGGTGTCAAAAGTGTGCCCCGGAGGCCATTTGCGGCCCACAGCTAATGTTTTAAAGGCCCACGGCACATTCTAAAAATACTATTAAAATGAACAAAAACATAACAAAAGTGGAATAAAAAAGCTTAAAGGTTAAATGTAATTTAGAAAAAGTTGCAATGTTGAGTAATTTTTAATAAGTTTTTCTTTCTTTCAAACTGTCATTGCTCAAAACATAATATTGAATCAAAATCAATGTTATTGTGAATTATTGACCTATCCAAGGTTCCCATTACTTCACATCAAATATTCCACTAATAAAAATATTTTTGGTGGAAGATTTTGCAAATTTGGTAAATAAATAACCAAAAAAATTTATATTTTGTTGTTTTCTTACTGTACCGAAAATGAACCGAACCGTGACCTCTAAACCGAGGTACGTACCGAACCGAAATTTTTGTGTACCGTTACAACCCTTTTATACACTACCGTTCAAAAGTTTGGGGTCACATTGAAATGTCCTTATTTTTGAAGGAAAAGCACTGTACTTTTCAATGAAGATAACTTTAAACTAGTCTTAACTTTAAAGAAATACACTCTATACATTGCTAGTGTGGTAAATGACTATTCTAGCTGCAATTGTCTGGTTTTTGGTGCAATATCTACATAGGTGTATAGAGGCCCATTTCCAGCAACTGTCACTCCAGTGTTCTAATGGTACAATGTGTTTGCTCATTGGCTCAGAAGGCTAATTGATGATTAGAAAACCCTTGTGCAATCATGTTCACACATCTGAAAACAGTTTAGCTCGTTACGGAAGCTACAAAACTGACCTTCCTTTGAGCAGGTTGAGTTTCTGGAGCATCACATTTGTGGGGTCAATTAAACGCTCAAAATGGCCAGAAAAAGAGAACTTTCATCTGAAACTCGACAGTCTATTCTTGTTCTTAGAAATGAAGGCTAGTCCACAAAGTTGTTTGGGTGACCCCAAACTTTTGAACGGTAGTGTATATATGATTAAGATTTTTATTACCAGACCGCTTCTATGTTAGCTACCTCTCTTTGTTTATAATGTATATTTTCTGCTGGATCTACTCTTTTTTTTTTTTATGCAGCCCTTTTTTTTGCTGCAGCTTTTACATATACTGTAATATTGTACATGGTAATTGGGATTTGATATATATATTGTGTATATTATATACTGCATATTATGTAAATATGACATATATGTTATATTTATATTGCTACTATGGTACATTTTTAGTCTACTTTATACCTTTTTGTTTTCGCCCTCTTTTTGTGCCCTGGTGTGCATTATTATCCTTTCCATCCTTATCCTTTTCATCCTTTGTAACTGAGCTACTGTGTGGAACAATTTCTCTTGTGCGAGTCTAAGTCTATATGTGTCATTTGTGCCATTTTTACGCTGCATGCTTTTTTAAAATATGCTCTAATGCAAAAAAAAAACACTCTTCCAGTATTGGATCTCATTAGAATACACAGGTGTTTGTAATATGTGGCCCCAATGAGTGAGTGGTACCTCGGGTTTTCATACGCACCACTTTTTGTTTGAAACGTTGCCCTTTAAGCATGTTTACTATGTGTGTATGGTTTATTTGTTCATCGAATGCACACAGAACGATGAACAACCAACCCCCTTGTCTGTCTGCTTTCTGGTGACGTGACGAGGCATTAAAACATGTCTGTGCTTTTTGTTTTTATCAAGTAGGACGGCAAAATAAGCCACTTGGGGCCAAAGAAAGTTGAGAGTGCCAGCACTTTAATAAAGAAGGTGAGAAACACCTTGCGCTTATTGCTGTCCACGCCAAAAAGACTCATTTATCCATTTTAATTAATCATTTATATGCTGTACTGTTCTCTGCATGTACAACTATTCTCTTTAACAGTGTTTTTCAACCTTTTTTTTTTTTTTAACCAAGGCACATTTTTCATTGACTAAATCCCGATGCACACTACCAGTAGAAAATGTTGAAAAATTGAAACTCAATTGCTTATATTGACAATATAAAGTCGCTCTCTTCAGAATTAATGCAAATTCAAAGTAGGCCTGCAAAGCAATTAGCTACCTGCTGCCACCTCCTGATGTGGAGGAGTATTTCATGTTTACCCTGCCAATCTCTCAACAGCACAGACACTCAACAACGGCACGTTATTTGCGGATTATAATTATAAATGTACAAAAAAATATTTTTCAGAACAATTAGGTGTAATCGCATCATTTCGCACGGCACACCACACAATATCTCACGGCACACTAGTGTGCCCCAGCACAGTGGTTGAAAAATACTGCTCTATAGAATATGTTGTGTATGAAAAAAGTACAAATTAATCAGATTTACTTGATTTTTTACTGGAAAAAATAATTTGTTGGACCATTTGATCAGACTATTTACGTATTTTTTGGACCGTATTAAAAGGCGCACTGCCGATGAGCGGGTCTATTCAGGTCTGTTTTCATACAAAAGGCGAACCGGCTTATAAGGCGCAATAAAGGAGTCATATTAGGATTTTTTTTCTAATGTAAAAGACTTCCGTGTGGTCTACATAACATGTAATGGTGGTTATTTGGTCAAAATGTTGCATAAATTATGTTTTACACATCCTCTTCAAGTTGCTTTCTGACAGTCGCTTCCGGATGCGCCGTTTTGTGGGCGGTCTTAATTACTCCGGCTCATCTTGGACAGCGTCTTCTCCCCGTCGTCTTTGTTGTAGCGGTGTAGCGTGCAAAGACGGGAGTGGAAGAAGTGTCAAAAGATGGAGCTAACTGTTTTAATGACATTCACACTTTACTTTAATCAATAACGGAGCAGCATCTCCTCAGCCGTGGCTCACTAGTGCAGCAACAACAAGGCCGGAAATGTGTCCCGTGAAAAACTGTCCATCCGGAACTCTCTAATAACTGAAGTTCCTTGGGTGAATAATGTAAACTCACTACACCGGTATGTTTTAGCGCTTTCATGGCGAGTTTACTGACAGATATAAGTAAGAACTTTACACTACTTTATATTAGAAATGGCAACAGCGGAGGATGAATGTCACATAACAAGAAGATAGAGAAAAAGAAGAAGCTTATCGACTACAGGCTCGTTACGGACTACAAAGGCGGACTCGCGCAAATTTTCAGGACTTATGCAGATCCCAAAAACAGATCCGCAGGTACCAGAAGGTAAGAAAAGTCGCTTTTGCATAATATTGCGAAACAAAACGCCAGATAATGTCTTATCTTATACACACACCATAATAATACTCCTATGTTGAAGCACAGTACAATCCATCAATCGGTGCGGCGTCATAGCTTACCAAAGTCGTACTAAAACATTTTGATAGATTTTTGAGCGCCGTGTGTATTGTTTTATATGTTAAATGGAACTTATAACATTTTGGTGTTGTTTACTTGAGTCGTATTCAGTGTTGGGACTAACGCGTTACTGTAACGCCGTTAGTTTCAGCGGTAACTAGTAATCTAACGCGTAATTTTTTATATTCAGTAACTCAGTTGCCGTTACTACATGATGCGTTACTGCGTTATTTGACGTTATTTTTTATGTAGTATCGGCTAGAAACAGAAGATCTGAGTGTGTTTTATTGGAGCGCTGCAGTGTCGTCCTTCTGAATGTTCTAGTGTCACAAGCCGGAGGCGCGCTCTGTGTGTGTCTGGGTGTGGGGAGGGGGGGGGGGGGCGTGTCTGTGTTTACTAACAACGGAGCCGCAGTCGAGTGTCTTAACATGGAGGTATTCTCACTTCTTTTTTTTGTCGAGCACAAAGAAAATAACATTTTAGTTAAATGTAAGTTGTGTCTTGGATCAAAGATCCCGTCTACTGCCCAAAACAACTATTCAAATCTGCCTGGTTAGGCTTTGTCTATGTCACGTGTGCCTACCTTAGGTGAAGCCAGGTTTACAGCTGTGTTGTTATTATGCTGTTTGTTACTTATGTATGTTATGTTGCAGCTATTTAAAATAGTTTTGTCAATATGTTCTGGCCTGAAATAAATTGGCCCTTTGAAACATATCTTTGTCTTTGTGTGTTGTATGTAGACCACATTGCTTAGCAGAGTTCAGTGATGCAAATGCATGTCAAGTTGATCAACATATTGTATTATTCTCCAGTGCAATAACTGTACTGAAATGAAGGCTAAAAGGGCATTAATGGGAGCTTTTTAAAAAAAAAGTAACTAAATAGTTACTTTTTACAGTAATGCATTACTTTTTGGTGTAAGTAACTGAGTTATTTTTGAAATAAAGTAACTAGTAACTGTAACTAGTTACTGGTTTTCAGTAACCAACCCAACACTGGTCATATTGCAGTCTACACGTATCCCTTATGTGTGACTGCCATCATATTGCAGTCTGCACGTACCGTATTTCCTTGAATAGCCGCGGGGGCGCTAATTAATTTAAAACCTCCTGTCACTCCGGCGTTTACCGGAAACCGGCGGGATGGCCGTGCATGCGGTAATTATTTTAAAACCTCTTCTCACTCCGGCGTTTACCAAAAGGAATGCGGTAAATTTAGGCGTGCGCTTTGAGTGTGATGTAAGCATACCATCATGAAAAGCACATTTAATAAAAAAAACGTTACTATGGTCTTACCTGTACTTATAAATGGAGTCCATTTGCAGCTCCTTCTGACCAAAAGCATCGATAACTTGTTTATAGAAGTCTTCCTTATTTTCTTTCTTCCGTTTTAAAAGTCTCTCTGTCTCGATGGAGATATTCCTTTAATTATTACCTCCTGCTTCCATTGAAAGTCCAGTTTAGAAAACGGTTTTATTTTAGATACCGGTATGTAATCCTCCATGTTAAAAGTTCAGGCAGAGGAAAAAAAAAATGTCTTGCTGCGTGTGTTCACTTCTTCTGCAGTACCGGAAGTCGCAAGAAGGATCACTAGCGCCCTCTACCACCAGGAGGCGGAACTATTTCATGACTCATACAGTATTTGACACACGCAGCTACGGTATGTTAATAAAACATAGCTGCTTACTGTTCTTTTTAGCATACTGTACCGGTATTCAATAGCTTGGACCTTAAATCCTACTGAATAGCTCTTTATCTTTTTTCCTTTGTGCGATTGTAAACTACTGAAAGCAGCTTCCTCCATTTTGAAAATGAGGACAGGTAAAGCGTCACTCGTGACGTAACGAATTTGACCCGGTGGAAGTTCTAGCCATATGCTAAATATTTAGCGAAACGAGTTTGACCCGGCGAAAATTATAGACATGCGATAATAAAATTAATATTTTGTGAAACGAATTTGATCCGGCGTCAATAATGAACCGGCGATAAGGCCAAGCATGCGTTAATTATTTTGAGAAACGAGTTTGACCCGGCAGTAATTCTAGACGTGCGAATACTATATTCCCTGCGCCAATTCAAGGAAATACGGTATCTCTTATGTGTGACTGCCATCTACTGGTCACACTTATCATTTCACCATGTACCAAATAAAATAGCTTTGAGGTCGGTAAGCACAACCAAAACTATTCCGTACAGTAGGCGCACCGGGTTATAAGGCGCACTGTCGAGTTTTGAGAAAATTACAGGATTTTAAGTGCGCCTTATAGTCCTAAAAATACGGTACTTTATTTTTTTACTGGAAAAAAATCATTTGTCGGACTATTAAGTAAAACCGAGGTTCAGGCACCACTGTATGGCATGTACATCCTCCTCCCATGGCGTTCTAATGCGCAAGGGTGGCTGTCCATGGTGCTGAATGGACAGTTTCCCTGTGTGTGTGTGTGTGTGTACGTGTGTGTGTGTGTGTGTGTGTGTGTGTGTGTGAGCAGCCTACTGTAGCACAAAAGCAGGGTCAGTGGAGCGTTCAGTTATTATTAGCGAGGGAGCAGCTGGGCGGCCGTTAGCTTCGTGAGCAGCAGACATGCAGACAAAAAAAGAGACACGCCAGAGGGGGAAGTAGAGCTCACAGGCAAGAGTTGAAGAAAATGAAAAAAGATTTATTCCCACCACTGTTAACTAGAATCCTCCATTTATAGCCAAAAAAGTAGAAAAGAACCTCAAGTACATAAAAGTATTACAAATCCCACAGAGAACCAAGACACAGTGTGTGTAGTATACAGACTCCAATATCCAAGCAAACACGTCATGTAATCTAGACACTTATCATTAGCAATGCCGAAACATGAAAAAAGTTGCGAGTACACGTCCACTTCATTTGCACATTTTTTTTCTCGTCATTATTTTCAGACACTTTGATAACACCGATGCATGCGAGCGGAGAGCGAGACAGTAAGGCGGGGCAGGCAGAGAGGGGGGCGGGGGACAGAATGGGAGACGATGGAGGCGTTCATTGGCCGTGAAAGACCAAGGCAGGAGCGTCAGAAGCGAGGAAAAGTCAGTCGTTAGTCGGTGGAGGAAGGAAAGAAAGCAAGCGGCGCCACTATGCAATCATTGTAAACATGTCGTATCCTTCAATTGTGTGCTTACTTTAACATCAGGCCTGACGGTGCACACTTTGTGCTGTGTGTGCTCTTCTTGGGGGCTCCACTCGGATTTGTATTGGGGGTTGGGATTTTATACCAAGTTGTTGTGGAGCATGTTTACCTCGGTGTTGTCGTCTGTGCTGTTGGGGGCCTGGCTATGGTCGTGGACCACGGAGGTGGGACGGTTGTTCTCGTGTTTGGGCGAGTGAGAGTTGAGGATGTTCATGGCGCCCTCTTCCTTGGGCGGGGGCGACTTTGCGTGGTCCTCCTGCTTCTTGGGGTCATCCTGTCGGGAAGGTGACTTGGTCTTTAGAAATGTAGTACACTTGGACACACAACTCAAGACAGAGAGAGCACTTGAAGTACATCGAGTGCAAAGGGCCTCATGACTGCTAATGGAAGTGTGCACACATCAGAGCTTCTCAAATAATTGTATTTCAATTCAAAATTCAATTTTTTAAAATGTCTGTCCCCTAGAGAGGGCTGGGCAGTAAATAATGGAGCTGATAGTATTTTGATTGGGGGGGGGGGCGCGTGAAAAATGTCTGTCCCCTAGAGGGGGCATGACAAAATATTGTAGCTCAATAGTATTTCGATTTAGAGGGCGGGGGTGCTTGAAAAATGTCTGTCACCTAGAGGAGGCATGACCGAAAATAAGGGAGCTCAATAGTATTTGGATTTAGGGGGGGTCGTGAAAAATGTCTGTCCTCTAGAGCAGTGGTCCCCAACCACCGGGCCGCGGCCCGGACTGATTGGTACCGGGCCGCACAACAAATTTAAAAAAAATAAAATAAAAAAAAAATTGTATTTTATTTTTTTACATTTTTTTTAATGAAATCAACGTAAAAAACACAATATATACATTATATATCAATATAGATCAATACAGTCTTCAGGGATATAGTCCGTAAGCACACATGATTGTATTTATTTATGTAAAAAAAAAATAAAAAATTTTTTTTTTTTTAAAATCCACCCCCCCACCGGTCCGTGGCACAAATTTTCAAGCGTTGACCGGTCCGCCGCTACAAAAAGGTTGGGGACCACTGCTCTAGAGGGGGCATGACAAAATAATGGAGCTCAATAGTATTTGGTTTTAGGGAGGGCGTGAAAAATATCTGTCCTCTAGAGGGGGCATGACAAAAAAATGGAGCTCAATAGTATTTGGATTGGGGGGTGGGGACGTGAAAAATGTCGGTCCCCTAGAGGGGGCATGACCGTAAATAATGGAGCTCAATAATATTTGGATTTGGGGGGGGTGAAAAATGTCTGTCCTCTAGAGCAGTGGTCCCCAACCTTTTTGTACTTGCGGACCGGTCAATGCTTGAAAATTTGTCCCACGGACCGGGGGGGGAAGGGTAGTAAAAAAAAAAATATATATATATATTTTTTTTTTTTGTCATAAAGAAATACAATCAATTGTGCTTACGGACTGTATCCCTGCAGACTGTATTGATTTATATTGATATATAATGTATATATTGTGTTTTTTATGTTGATTTAATTAAAAAAAAAAAAAATAAATAAATAATTTATTTTTTTAACTTCTTGTGCGGCCGCGGCCCGGTACCAATTGGTCCACGGACCGGTACCGGGCCGCGGCCCGGTGGTTGGGGACCACTGCTCTAGAGGGGGCATGACAAAGTAATGGAGCTCAATAGTATTCCGATTGAGGGGGGAAGTGAGGGTGCGTGAAAAATGTATGTCACCTAGAGGGGGCATGACAAAACAATGGAGCTCAATAGTGTTTTGATTGAGGGGGGCGTGAAAAATGTATATCCTCTACAGGGGGCATGACAAAATAATGGAGCTCAATAGTATTCCGATTGAGGTGGGAAGTGAGGGGGCGTGAAAAATGTATGTCACCTAGAGGGGGCATGACAAAATAATTGGAGCTCAATAGTGTTTTGATTGAGGGGGGCGTGAAAAATATATATCCTCTACAGGGGGCATGACAAAATAATTGGAGCTCAATAGTGTTTTGATTGAGGGGGGCGTGAAAAATATATATCCTCTACAGGGGGCATGACAAAATAATGGAGCTCAATAGTATTCCAATTGAGGGGGGAAGTGAGGGGGTGTGAAAAATGTATGTCCTCTAGGGGGGGCATGCCAAAATAATGGAGCTCAATAGTATTTTGATTTAGGGGGGGCGTGAAAAATGTCTGTCCTCTAGAGGCGGCATAACAAAATAATGGAGCTCAGTGGTACTGTGTAACGATTCAGGGGAAGGGACGGGAGAAATATCTGTCCCCAAAAGGAGGCATGACCGTATATAATGGAACTTAATAGTATTTCGATTTAGGGTGTGTGTGAAAAATGTCTGTCCCCTAGAGGGGGCATGACAAAATGATGGTGCTCAACAGTATTTCGATTTAGGGGGACGTGAAAAATGTGTCCCCTAGAGGGGGCATGACTGAAAATAAGGGAGCTCAATAGTATTTCGATTTAGGGGGGACGTGAAAAATGTCTGTCCCCAATTGGGGGCATGATCGTAAATAATGCAGCTCAATAGTATTTGGATTTAGGGGGGGGCTTGAAAAATGTCTGTCCCCTAGAGCAGTGGTCCCCAACCACCGGGCCGTGGCCCGGTACCGGTCCGTGGATCGATTGGTACCGGGCCGCACAAGAAATTAAAAAAAATAAATAAATAAATTTTTTTAATTCATTTTTTATTAAATTAACATAAAAAACAAGATACACTTACAATTAGTGCACCAACCCAAAAAATCTCCCTCCCCCTTTACACTCATTCACACAAAAGGGTTGTTTCTTTCTGTTATTAATATTCTGGTTCCTACATTATATATCAATATAGATCAATACAGTCTGCAGGGATACAGTCCGTAAGCACGCATGATTGTATTTTTTAATGACAAAAAATTAAAAATTAAAGTTTTATTTTTTTATAAATGTCTGTCTGGAGCTCAATAGTATTTGGATTTAGGGGGGGGGGCGTGAAAAATGTCTGTCCCCTAAAGCGGCCATGACAAAATAATGGAGCTCATTGGTACTGTATATCGATTCGGGGGAGGGGACGGGAAATATGTCTGTCGCCAAAAGGAGCCATGACTGTAAATAATGGAGCTCAATAGTATTTCGATTTAAGGGGGGGGGTGAAAAATGTCTGTCCCCTAGAGGGGGCATGGCAGAAAATAATTGAGCTCAGTAGTATTTTAAGTCAGAGTGGGCGTGAACAATGTGTGTCCCTTAGAGGGGGCATGACAGAAAATATTTGAAATCAATAATGGGGGGCGTGAAAAATGTCTGTCCCCTATGGGAGGCATTACAAATAATTGAGAAGCACTGGCATGCATACAGCTACTTAGACAGGTAACTTGATCATTATTGTGTACTGTACAACACAAGCGTGTGTACTGTACAACACAAGAGTGTGTACTGTACAACACAAGAGCTACAACAACACAATCTAATGAGATCCAATACAAGAGCTGGAACACTAACACGTCTGTAAATGGATGCAAAGTGTCTTGTTTTCATCAATGATGTTTAATATTATGGAAGCACAATATAGTTCACTGAAGGCCTCATCGACAATAAATACTGAGAATGATTATATTTGTTACTCAAGATGCGATGGTAAAACCCTTTTTCAAACATGACACCTCTGAACCAATATGGCAGACGACCTTGAACAACACTTGAACGCCCTGAAAAGCAGAGGTAACGTAATTCATATTAACACGTCTCTGGTGTGTACCAGTGGCCATGGAGAGGTTAAGCCGGGGGTCTGCAACCTGCGGCTCTTTAGCGCTGCCCTAATGTTTTACCTTGAAAATAATTTTTTACCTCGAAAATAATTTTTTACCTTGAAAATCAACTTTTACCTTGAAAATCAACTTTTACCTTGAAAATCATCTTTTACCTTGAAAATAATTTTTTACCTTGAAAATCATTTTTTGCCTTGAAAATCAACTTTTACCTTGAAAATAATTTTTTGCCTTGAAAATCAACTTTTGCCTTGAAAATCAGTTTTTACCTTGAAAATCAGTTTTTACCTGGAGCTTTTTCAAAAATGTATGAAAATAGAAAAAGATGGGGGGGGAAAAAATAATTTTTTACCTTGAAAATCATTTTTTGCCTTAAATAATTTTTTGCCTTGAAAATCAGTTTTTACCTTGAAAATCAGTTTTTACCTTGAAAATAATTTTTTAACCTTGAAAATCAGTTTTTACCTGGAGCTTTTTCAAAAATTTATGAAAATAGAAAAAGATGGGGGGGGGGGGGATATATTATTTTTGTTTTAATATGGTTTTCGTAGGAGGACAAACATGACACAAACCTCCCTAATTGTTAGAAACCCCACTGTTTATATTAAACATGATTCTCTGATGAGAGTATGTGGCGAGCGCCGTTTTGTCCTACTAATTTTGGCAGTCCTTGAACGCACCGTAGTTTGTTTACATGTACAACTTTCTTCAACGATCCCAGAGAAAGACATATTTTATGCCACTCCTTCTTTGTCTCATTTTGTCCACCAATCTTTTCATGATGTGTGTGAATGCACAAAGGTGAACTTTGTTGATGTCATCGACTTGTGTGGAGTGCAAGCTAATCGATGCTAACATGCTATTTAGGCTAGTTTTACGTACGTATTGCATCATTATGCCTCACTTGTAAGTATATTTGAGCTCATTTCATTTCCTATGTCCTGTATTTATTTTACATCTGCATGTCTCGTGACATATTATCTGTATGTAATATTGGCTGCATTTCTGATAGTGGTTTGTGTGCCGTTATAGACCACAGCAAACGTAACCCAGTTTGCATAGATTGTTATAAATCCATTCGAAGAAGACAGCCCGCCATTTCCTTTAACTTTGACACACACATCTATATCTTTGGTCATTGGAAGCCAGTGATTTAGAGGAGTTATCTCACCCTCTGAGAAGCATGTGTTGTACTATGTGTTTTCCAATGTTGTAAAAATGGGTAGAATAAATACACTATATTGCCACCTGCCTTGACTCACATATGAACTTGAAGTGCCATCCCATTCCTAACCCATAGGGTTCAATATGATGTCGGTCCACCTTTTGCAGCTATTACAGCTTCAGCTCTTCTGGGAAGGCTGTCCACAAGGTTGCGGAGTGTGTTTATTGGAATTTTCGACCATTCTTCCAAAAGCGCATTGGTGAGGTCACACACTCTCAGTCTCCGTTCTAATTCATCCCAAAGGTGTTCTATCGGGTTCAGGTCAGGACTCTGTGCAGGTCAGTCAAGTTAATCTACACCAGGCTCTGTCATCCATGTCTTTATGGACCTTGCTTTGTGCACAGGTGCACATTCATGTTGGAAGAGGAAGGTTGGTAGCATGGAATTGTCCAAAATGTTTTTGGTATCCTGGAGCATTCAAAGTTCCTTTCACTGGAACTAAGGGGCCAAGCCCAACTCCTGAAAGACAACCCCACACCATAATTCCTCCTCCACCAAATTTCACACTCGGCACAATGCAGTCCGAAATGTAGCGTTCTCCTGGCAACCTCCAAACCCAGACTGGTCCATCAGATTGCCAGATGGAAAAGCGTGATTTATCACTCCAGAGAACGCGTCTCCACTTGATTTTATACACCTGTGGCCGTGCCAAGTGATTAAGACACCTGATTCTGATCATTTGGATGGGTGGTGTTGCGTCAGACCAGCTCTTCCTCCAAGGGAATCTAAGTTACTGGTCAATCCAAAGTTCTTTCGATGACATATATGCTGAGTAAGAAGGACCACCAAGACAGAATAGGAATATTATCAAGTTTTACTAAAGCTTTAGGAGAATCACCTAGACCAGGGGTCGGCAACCCGCGGCTCCGGAGCCGCATGCGGCTCTTTGACCACTCTGATGCGGCTCAGCTGCATACTTGCCGACCCTCCCGATTTTCCCAGCATACTTGCCGACCCTCCCGATTTTCCCAGGAGATTTACGGATCTCAGTGCCTCTCCTAGTAATCTCCCGGGGCAAATGTTCTCCGATTTTCACCCAAACAACTAAATTAAGGGCGTCCCGTAATGGCACTGCATTTATTGTCCTCTATAACCTGTACAAACAGCGTGCCAGCCCGGCCACATGTTGTATGTAGCTTTTACTTGCACACGTAGGAGACAGCAAGGCATACTTGGTCAACAGCCACACAGCTTACACTGACGGTGACCGTATAAAACAACTTTAACACTGTTACGTTACAAATATGCGCCACACTGTGAACCCACACCAAAAAAGAATGACAAACACATTTCTGGAGAACATCCGCACCGTAACACAACATAAACACAACAGCACAAATACCCAGAATCCCATGCAGCCCTTACTCTTCCGGTCTACATTATACACCCCCCCCCCCCCCCCCCCCCCCCCCCTCCGTGCGGGGTGTATAATGTAGACCGGAAGAGTTAGGGCTGCATGGGATTCTGGGTATTCGTTCTGTTGTGTTTATGTTGTGTTACGGTGCGGATGTTCTCCAGAAATGTGTTTGTCATTCTTTTTTGGTGTGGGTTCACAGTGTGGCGCATATTTGTAACGTAACAGTGTTAAAGTTGTTTTATACGGCCACCGTCAGTGTGACCTGTGTGGCTGTTGACCAAGTATGCCTTGCTGTCACTTACTTGTGCAATCAGAAGCTGCATTCAACATGTGGCCGAGCAGGTACACTGTTTGAGCAGGTTGTAGAGGGCGCTAAAGTCAGTGCCATCACGCCCTGAAATTCGGGAGTGTCCCGGAAAAATTGGGAGGGTTGGCAAGTATGCGACTATCAAGCGCCATTCATTTAAAACTTGCGGGCCGCAATAACATTACATTTTCATATTAAGGTGCAGGCTGGGGCATGTGTCTGAGACCCCTGGTTAAAACATAGCACAAAGCAAAAAAAGCTTTGTATGCAGTGTTATTTCATTTTAAATTTTCAAAAGAGTATTGTGGCTCCCATTGTTTTCTTTAATTTGTGAAACTTGTCAAAATGGCTCTTTGAGTGGTAAAGGTTGCCGACCCCTGACCTAGACCAATACATTCATATTGGCTACTTTAGTTGGTCTGACAATCAAACGGAAAAGCCAACTCCTTGCACACAAACAAAGCCCCCATATCTCCCCCTCGCAACACAGATAAGAAAAGAGTGGGGGTTGTATTTCACATTCCGATGGTTTAAGACACTAAACAGACCTCTGAACACAAGAGAAACTAGTAGAATATACCAAGGAAAAGTACTAGCTACTCTAAACATGGCTATGTACCGTATTTTTTGGACTATAAGTCTCAGTTTTTTTCATAGTTTGGCCGGGGGTGCGATTTATACTCTGGAGCGACTTATGTGTGAAATTATTATCACATTACCGTAAAATAACAAATAATATTATTTAGCTCATTCACGTAAGAGACTAGACGTATAAGATTTCATGGGATTTAGCGATTAGGAGTGACAGATTGTTTGGTAAACGTATAGCATGTTCTATATGTTATAGTTATTTGAATGACTCTTACCATAATATGTTACGTTAACATACCAGGCACGTTCTCAGTTGGTTATTTATGCCTCATATAACGTACACTTATTCAGCCTGTTGTTCACTATTCTTTATTTATTTTAAATTGCCTTTCAAATGTCTATTCTTGGTGTTGGATTTTATCAAATACATTTCCACAAAAAATGCGACTTATACTCCAGTGCGACGTATATATGTTTTTTTCCTTCTTTATTATGCATTTTCGGCCGGTGCGACTTATACTCCGGAGCGACTTGTACTCCGGAGCGACTTATACTCGGAAAAATACGGTAAAAAGAAAGAACTCTTAAACATATATGCATTCTCCACAGTGGCCAAATACTTTTGGCAATATAGTGTATTACATTTCAACATTTCTGCCAACGAAGATTTGTGTCAGCCTGCGTCGCATAGTCATTTTGATAGTAGGCTAATATAGAAACGTATATGATGTGTTGACTTCATTATAGCACTTATAGAAGGGTTTTATTTTTTTGCGGCTCCAGACAGATTTTTTTTTTGTATTTTTGGTCCAATATGGCTCTTTCAACCTTTTGGGTTGCCTACCCCTGGGTTAGGCAGTATAGAAAATTAAAAAAATAATGACCTTTACTGTACTTTACTGTAAAAAAAAAAAATATATATATATATATATATATATATATATATATATATATATATATATATATATATATATATATATATATATGCTTAAAAAAAAGGACAAAAAATCAAATCAGCCATCTGACATTTTAACTGGTGCAGAGCGGTCCATGTGCCTGCGGGGGCTTTTTAGCCTCTGCACCTGACATTTAGAGCTCATCTATAACCGCACTGAAATGCCAGCAAAACATCCCGTTAGCTCAGCCAAACGTGGCAAATTGCATTTAGAATTCACGCTGCATGAACCGCGATGTCGTTATAAAGTCTCTCTAAACGTAACCTGTCCTCCTGCGTGCCGCATTAAGCCGGGGCTTGTGTGACCGCCGTCGAGTGGAAATTAGAGGCCGCGCGCGTCTGCGTGTGTCAGCTCGTTGAGGGCATCCATTGATTGGCGTGTCACCGACAGCTGAAGGTCACATGCACAGCGGGCGTTAAGTGGGCCACCATCGATTGATCATACGGGGCCAGGGCTGGACACAAACGTCCCCTTCTCACTGTCGTGTCCATAAGTTTTAATGACTGTTATCTGCTGCTTCGTTTGCATTATTAAACACAAAATATTGAAACTAAATGACCACTAAGGTGCGGTCAGCAATTAAACAGTCAAGAGAGAAAGCTAATGATTGTATCCCGCCTGGATGCATTACATTTATAGTTATGAGATGTTTCATAACCAAAATCATCACATTCAATTTGGAAACATTGTTTTTTTTACAATTGGGGTACACATCATTTAATTTGGCCCTCGAAAGCCTGGAAATAATATGCGTCATTAAAGTACTTTATATTGTCTTACTAAATGTATTAGTTGTTTCCATTTTGACAGAAAAAACACATGTACTCAATGCAATCGCATATTTTTTCAACATAAATATTATAACCATCCATTCATCCATTTTCTACCGCTTGTCCCTTTCTTATAATGTAACAAATATATGATCATACATTCAAACAATATGTTTGTTAAACTAGAAATAAATGCTTTTTATCTGCTAGACTTGTGATTTCATCAAATTGTCAAAAAATGGAGCTCAATAGTATTTTGATTGGGGGGTGAAAAATGTCTTCCCCCTAGAGGGGGCATGACAAAATAATGGAGTTCAATAGTATTTCGATTGAGGGGGGGGCGTAAAAAATGTCTGTCCCCTTGAGGGGGCATGACAAAATAATGGAGTTCAATAGTATTTCGATTGAGGGGGGGCGTGAAAAATGTCTGTCCCCTAGAGGGGGCATGACAAAATAATAGAGTTCAATAGTATTTCGATTGAGGAGTGTGTGAAAAATGTTGGTCATCTAGAGGTGGCATGACAAAATAATGGAGTTCAATAGTATTTCGATTGAGGGGGGGCGTGAAAAATGTCTGACCCCTAGAGGGGCATGACAAAATAATGGAGTTCAATAGTATCTCGATTGAGGGGGGGGGGGTGAAAAATGTCTGTCCCCTAGAGGGGGCATGACGAAATAATAGAGTTCAATAGTATTTCGATTGAGGGGTGTGTGAAAAATGTTGGTCCCCTAGAGGAGGCATGACAAAATAATGGAGGTTAATAGTATTTCGATTGAGGGGGGGCGTGAAAAATGTCTGTCCCCTAGAGGGGGCATGACAAAATAATAGAGTTCAATAGAATTTCGATTGAGGGGGGGCGTGAAAAATGTCTGACCCCTAGAGGGGCATGACAAAATAATGGAGTTCAATAGTATTTCGATAGAGGGGGGGGGGGCGTGAAAAATGTCTGTCCCCTAGAGGGGGAATGACAAAATAATAGAGTTCAATAGTATTTCGATTGGGGGTGTGTGAAAAATGTTGGTCCTCTAGAGGTGGCATGACAAAATAATGGAGTTCAATAGTATTTCGATTGAGGGGGGGCGTGAAAAATGTCTGTCCCCTAGAGGGGGCAAGACAAAATAATATAGTTAAATAGTATTTCGATTGAGGGGGGCGTGAAAAATGTCTGTCCCCTAGAGGGGGCATGACAAAATAATGGAGTTCAATAGTATTCCGATTGAGGGGGGCGTGAAAAATATCTGACCCCTAGAGGGGCATGACAAAATAATGGAGTTCAATAGTATTTCGATTGAGGGGGGGCGTGAAAAATGTCTGTCCCCTAGAGGGGGCATGACAAAATAATAGAGTTCAATAGTATTTCGATTGGGGGTGTGTGAAAAATGTTGGTCCTCTAGAGGTGGCATGACAAAATAATGGAGTTCAATAGAATTTCGATAGAGGAGGGGCCTGAAAAATGTCTGTCCCCTAAAGGGGGCATGACAAAATAATAGAGTTCAATAGTATTTCGATTGAGGGTTGTGTGAAAAATGTTGGTCCTCTAGAGGTGGCATGACAAAATAATGGAGTTCAATAGTATTTCGATTGAGGGGGGGCGTGAAAAATGTCTGACCCCTAGAGGGGCATGACAAAATAATGGAGGTTAATAGTATTTCGATTGGGGGGGAGGGCGTGAAAAATGTCTGTCCCCTTGAGGGGGCCATGACAAAATAACGGAGCTCAATAGTATTTCGATTGGGAGGAGGGGGGGGGGTGAAAAATGTCTGTCCTTTAGAAGGGGCATGACAAAATAATGGAGCATATTTGTTTTAAACATAAATATTATAATGTAACAAATATATGATCATACATTCAAAATGCTTTTTATCTGCTTGACTTATGATTTCATCAAATTGTCAAATAATGGAGCTCAATAGTATTTCGATTGAGGGGGGGGGCGTGAAAAATTGCTGTCCCCTAGAGGGGGCATGACAAAATAATGGATCTCAATAGTATTTCGCTTAAAGGGGTGTGTGAAAAATGTTGCTCCTCCAGAGGTGGCATGACAAAATAATGAAGTTCAGTAGTATTTCGATTGAGGGGGGGCGTGAAAAATGTATGTCCCCTAGAGGGGGCATGACAAAATAATGGAGCTCAATAGTATTTCGCTTGAGGGGTGTGTGAAAAATGTTGCTCTTCCGGAGATGGCATGACAAAATAATGGAGTTCAATAGTATTTAAATTGAGGGGGGCGTGAAAAATGTCTGTCCTCTAGCGGGGGCATGACAAAATAATGGAGTTCAATAGTATTTCGATTGAGGGGGGTGTGAAAAATGTTGGTCCTCTAGAGGTGGCATGACAAAATAATGGAGTTCAATAGTATTTCGATTGAGGGGGGGCGTGAAAAATGTCTGTCCCCTAGAGGGGGCATGACAAAATAATGGAGGTTAATAGTATTTTGATTGGGGGGGGGGGGGTGAAAAATTTCTGTCCCCTAGAGGGGGCATGACAAAATAACGGAGCTCAATAGTATTTCGATTGAGAGGAGGAGGAGGGGGGGGGGTGAAAAATGTCTGTCCTTTAGAGGGGGCATGACAAAATAATGGAGCATAATTTTTTAAAACATGAATATTATAATGTAACAAATATATGATCATACATTCAAAATGCTTTTTATCTGCTTGACTTATGATTTCATCAAATTGTCAAATAATGGAGCTCAATAGTATTTCGATTGAGGGGGGGCGTGAAAAATGTATGTCCCCTAGAGGGGGCATGACAAAATAATGGAGCTCAATAGTATTTCGCTTGAGGGGTGTGTGAAAAATGTTGCTCCTCCGGAGATGGCATGACAAAATAATTGAGTTCAATAGTATTTTGATTGAGGGGGGGCGTGAAAAATGTCTGACCCCTAGAGGGGCATGACAAAATAATGGAGTTCAATAGTATCTCGATTGAGGGGGGGGGGTGTGTTTTAAAACATAAATATTATAATGTAACAAATATATGATCATACATTCAAAATGCTTTTTATCTGCTTGACTTATGATTTCAAAGCAAGTTATTCATCCAACTGTCACATTTGATAAATAGATTTTAAAGCGACTTTATGAAATTTACTGTGGTTTTACAGCATTTTACTGTACATGAAAAAAACCGTACCACTGTTTTTTGACCATAAAATGCTGGCAACTGAGCTGCCATTTTTTAAATGTAAAAAAACGGTGGTACTGTTTTGCTATTCACAATAGTACACGGTAAAATCCGGCAGCTAAGTTGCCAGAATTTTACTGTAAAAATGCAGTTTTATATTTACAGTAAAAAAAAAAAACACTGTAAATTTTACGGTAAAATTCTATCAACCAGTGAAAAACAGTGGTACTGTTTTTTTTTTCATTTACAGTAACATGCTGAAAAAAAAACACTAAATTTTTGCGATTGACCTGTCAGTTTTTTACTGTAAAATCTACACTTTTTTAACATTGTACATAAAAACAAATCATCAAATGCATAGGCAATTGTGTAATATCATTCACTGTTAGAAGGGGCCAGCATAACGGCAATATTGCCCTCAATTAAAACAAGTTTGACACCCCTGACATGGGGTATTCGTTTTTATTCGAAGACCTAATAAACTTTTACAAGTCATCTGAGACTTTTCTGCTTGGATTAGATAAGATCGTCTCACAAATGGTGTTTCCCACACTTATGATCAAAGTAACATAAACACTTTGCAAGTCATAAATGGATGCTTACAGTAACTGCAGGGTAACGGGGGACTCTAACATGCTTCAAGTAGCCAAACAGTGAGTTTATTCAAACCTATCCAAAGTGTGGTTACATTTCCAAAAATGGGAACGCAAAACGGCACAATGTAAAGCGAAAAGGCTGAAATGTTGATGATTACTGAGAATAACACAAGGTTTTTTATTAGCCTTGTTACTAGAGATGTCCGATAATGGCTTTTTTGCCGATATCTGATATTCCGATATTGTCCAACTCTTAACTACCGATTCCGCTATCAACCGATACCGATATATACAGTCGTGGAATTAACACATTATCATGCCTAATTTTGTTGTGATGCCCCGCTGGATGCATTAAACAATGTAACAAGGTTTTCCAAAATAAATCCACTGAAGTTATGGAAAAAAAAATGCCAACATGGCACTGCCATATTTATTATTGAAGTCACAAAGTGCTTTTTTTTTTTTTAACATGCCTCAAAACAGCAGCTTGGAATTTGGGACATGCTCTCCCTGAGAGAGCATGAGGAGGTTGAGGTGGGCGGGGTTTGGGGGATGGGGGGTAGCGGGGGGTGTATATTGTAGCGTCCCGGAAGAGTTAGTGCTGCAAGGGGTTCTGGGTATTTGTTCTGTTGTGTTTATGTTGTGTTACGGTGCGGATGTTCTCCCGAAATGTGTTTGTCATTCTTGTTTGGTGTGGGTTCACAGTGTGGCGCATATTTGTAACAGTGTTAAAGTTGTTTATACGTCCACCCTCAGTGTGACTTGTATGGCTGTTGACCAAGTATGCCTTGCATTCACTTGTGTGTGTGAAAAGCCGTAGATATTACGTGATTGGGCCGGCACGCAAAGGCAGTGCCTTTAAGGTTTATTGGCGCTCTGTACTTCTCCCTACGTCCGTGTACCACTCCGTACAGCGGCGTTTTATACATTTTACTTTTTGAAACCGATACCGATAATTTCCGTTATTACATTTTAAAGCATTTATCGGCCGATAATATCGGCAGTCCGATATTATCGGACATCTCTAGTCGGAACCATCAGTTGTGTTGTGACTGAGAAGGTGTGTCCAAACTTTTGGCCTGTAATGTATCCAGTGTTTCCCACACATTCATTTATTTGTGGCGGCTCGCCACGAAAGAATTACGTCTGCCACAAATTTTTAAAAAAAAAAAATATATATATATATATATATATATATATATATATATATATATATATATATATATATATATATATATATATATTTTTTTTTTTTGTCCTTCCAGCTTCTCAGGCAAATCATATAGTTGATGTAGATGCCCATATAAGCTGTTCAGATTTACTTTACAAAAGAGAAGTGTAGGATACTTCTCTTGTTGCCTTATTTGTATTTGACCACTACTGTTTTCTGTTTATTTGTTACTGACTGTGGCAGGACACCTCTGCCTTTGTTTCACTTTATGTTGCTGGTAAATAATATGGTTGTAGTAGTAGGCTAAAGTTAAATTATTTAGTATGCACTAATTAAAGGGGCAGAGCTTTAAGAGACATTTTAGCTTTTATATTTTATAAGATATATTTTTTGTAAGAACCACAATTAATACATATATTTCAGTGAATAACTTATTGTTCAAATCTGTATATAAATATGTACATAAAGTGTTGTAATTATATTGTAAAATGGATGAATGGATGGACGTTTAAAACAAAACCGTTATTATTAATTAGTAAGTATACATTTTTTGAGCCTTTTTAGAGAAAATCATATCATTGTAGTAAATTATGCAAATTACTCGGTCATGTTGACCACGCCCATAGCCACGCCCCCACCGCCACAGGTATCTTGGCAGTTTATGGGAAACACTGTTATCTACTTTTATGCCATAAGGTTCATGTTTTTCTTACCTGCCATTGTTCTCTGAGTAATTTCACTTTATCATGTCACGATCTCACATAACAGTTATTATACATGTCATGTGTTTTCTTTTGTTTCCTGCCTGGCACTCTTATTTTTGTTTCCACTTCCTGTTGTCCTCCATTTTCCACTATAGTCTTACAGAGCTTTTTTTTTTTTTTTTAATTACAAACGCACCTGCGTCATGGCCAATTTTATGCAAATTATATGATGATGTGATTGAGGCCCCCTGCAGCCCACCACTACAAATAGATATCAGTCCTGTGGGAAACACTGCACGTGTTAAGAACTTGGCAAAGCGATGCATGCGCTACATACAAGCCATGGCAGGGGCGTGTGTACAACACAACAGCTGGAAAGCTGCAGAAGGTAAAAAAAGGTAGACGGTGGACCAGGGACCTTGCTGAGCAATTGGTTGCAGGGAGCCTTGCAGCAGGTGATTAATCATTCCGCCTACACGCTCCAATGCCAAAGCAGGGTATTGTTGCGGAGGTCTGCAGTCAAATCAATGCTGTAGTTGAAGGGGTCTAAGCAAAGCCAGGGTGGGGGTGGAAGGTAATGTAACTTGCAACCAGGTGGATGCTCTGCTTTGCTTACCTGGAAGTGGTTATACGAGTTTCTGGGTTTAAATTCCCAGGTAAGGGTGGTGGACGATGGTCTCTGAGAGAATCAGTAAGTGCAAAAAGCAATAAAAGACACACGTATACAAAACCCAAAACCAGTGAAGTTGGCACATTGTGTAATTCGTGAATAAAAAACAGAATACAATGATTTGCAAATCCTTTTCAACTTATATTCAATTGGAATAGACTGCAAAGACAAGATATTTAATGTAATTTTTTTTTTGCAAATAATCATTAACTTAGAATTTAATGGCAGCAACACATTGCAGAAAAGTTGTCACAGGGGCATTTTTACCACTGTGTTGCATGGCCTTTCCTTTTAACAACACTCAGTAAACGTTTGGGAACTGAGGAGACACATTTTTGAAGCTTCTCAGGTGGAATTCTTTCCCATTCTTACTCGATGTACAGCTTAAGTTGTTCAACAGTCCGGGGTCTCCATTGTGGTATTTTATGCTTCATAATGCACCACACATTTTCAATGGGAGACAGGTCTGGACTACAGGCAGGCCAGTCTAGTACCCGCACTCTTTTACTATGAAGCCACGTTGATGTAACACGTGGCTTGGCATTGTCTTGCTGAAATAATCAGGGGCGTCCATGATAACGTTGCTTCGATGGCAACATATGTTGCTCTAAAACCTGTATGCACCTTTCAGCATTAATGGTACCTTCACAGATGTGTAAGTTACCCATGTCTTGGGCACTAATACACCGCCATACCATCACAGATACTGGCTTTTGAACTTTGCGCCGACGACAATCTGGATGGTTCTTTTCCTCTTTAGTCTGGAGGACACACGACATCCACAGTTTCCAAAAACAATTTGAAATGTGGACTCGTCAGATCACAGAACACATTTCCACTTCGCATCAGTCCATCTTAGATGAGCTCGGGCCCAGCGAAGCCGGCGGCGTTCCTGGGTGTTGTTGATAAATGGCTTTGGCTTTGCATAGTAGAGTTTTAACTTGCACTTACAGATGTAGCGACAAACTGTAGTTACTGACAGTGGTTTTCTGAAGTGTTCCTGAGCCCATGTGGTGATATCCTTTACACACCGATGTCGCTCTTTGATGCAGTACCGCCTGAGGGATCGAAGGTCCGCAATATCATCGCTTACATGCAGTGACTTCTCCAGATTCTCTGAACCTTTTGATGATATTACAGACCGTAGGTGGTGAAATCCCTAAATTCCTTGCAATAGCTGGTTGAGAAATGTTGTTCTTAAAGGCCTACTGAAAGCCACTACTACCGACCACGCAGTCTGATAGTTTATATATCAATGATGAAATCTTAACATTGCAACACATGCCAATACGGCCGGGTTAACTTATAAAGTGCAATTTTAAATGTCCCGCTAAACTTCCGGTTGGAAACGTCTATGTATGATGACGTCACGACGGCAACGGAAGTATTCGTACCCAATGTGTCACCATACAAACTGCTTTGTTTTCATCGAACAATTCCACAGTATTCTGGACATCTGTGTTGGTGAATCTTTTGCAATTTGTTTAATGAACAATGAAGACTGCAAATAAGAAAGCTGTAGGTGCGATCGGTGTATTAGCGGCTGGCTGCAGCAACACAATCAGGAGGTTGTGTTGTGTTTGAGCTGGATAGCAGACGCGCTACCATGAGTACAGCTTTGGCTTCCAAACATTTGATCGCTTGCCCGTACGTGCGTGTCGCTATGTGCATGTCACGTACGTAACTTTGGGGAAATATGTTTCTTGCCGACTCAGATGGCGGCCGGGGTGTCGTCGAAAGCTACAACGCCCGCCGCCGCCGCTGCTCCGTAGTTAGCTTCAATTGTTAAGCTTCGCCAAGCTGGAAATTATTAACCGTGTATTTACATGTCCATGGTTTAATAGTATTGTTGATCTTCTGTCTATCCTTCCAGTCAGGGTTTTTTAAAATTTTGTTTCTATCTGCATTTGAGCCCGATGCTATCACGTTAGCTCCGTAGCTAAAGTGCGTCAACGATGTATTGTCGTGGAGATAAAAGTCACTGTGAAGGTCCATTTTGCGTTCTCGACTCTCATTTTCAAGAGGATATAGTATCTGAGGTGGTTTAAAATACAAATCCGTGATCCACAATAGAAAAAGGAGAGTGTGTGGAATCCAATGAGACCTTGTACCTAAGTTACGGTCAGAGCGAAAAAAGATACACCCTGCACTGCCTCTCTAGTCCTTCACTCTAACGTTCCTCATCCACGAATCTTTCATCCTCGTTCAAATTAATGGGGTAATCGTCGCTTTCTCGGCCCAAATCTCTCTCGCTCCATTGTGAACAACGGAGAATTGTGAGGAATCCTACCTCCTGTGACGTCACGCTACTTCCGGTACAGGCAAGGCTTTTTTTTATCAGCGACCAAAAGTTGCGAACTTTATCGTCGTTGTTTTATACCAGGGGTCACCAACCTTTTTGAAACCAAGAGCTACTTCTTGGGTACTGATTAATGCGAAGGGCTACCAGTTTGATACACACTTCAATAAATTGCCAGAAATAGCCAATTTGCTCAATTTACCTTTAACTCTATGTTATTATTAATAATTAATGATATTTACACTTAATTGAAAGGTTTAAAAGAGAAGAAAACACACAAAAAATGACAATTAAATTTTGAAACATAGTTTATCTTCAATTTCGACTCTTTAAAATTCAAACGGAAAAAAAAGAGAAAAACTTTAAAAAATAATTTATGGAACATCATTAGTAATTTTTCCTGATTAAGATTAATTTTAGAATTTTGATGACATGTTTTAAATAGGTTAAAATCCAATCTACACTTTGTTAGAATAAATAATAAATAAATGATAAATGGGACAAATTGGACCAAGCTATATTTCTAACAAAGACAAATCATTATTTGTTCTAGATTTTCCAGAACAAAAATTTTAAAAGAAATTCAAAAGACCTTGAAATAGGATTTAGGATTTCTAGATTTGCCAGAATATTTTTTCTGAATTCTAATCATAATAAGTTTGAAGACATATTTCCCAAATATTCTTCGTCGAAAAAACAGAAGCTAAAATGAAGAATTAAATTAAAATGTATTTGTTATTCTTTACAATAAAAAAAATTAATTTACTTGAAAATTGATTTAAATTGTCAGGAAAGAAGAGGAAGGAATTCAAAAGGTAAAAAGGTACATGTGTATAAAAATCCTAAAATAATTTTTAAGGTTGTATTTTTTCTCTAAAATTGTCTTTCTGAAAGTTATGAGAAGCAAAGTAAAAAAAATAATGAATTTATTTAAACAAGTGAAGACCAAGTTTTTAAAATATTTTCTTGGATTTTCAAATTCTATTTGAGTTTTGTCTCTCTTAGAATTAAAAATGTCGGGCAAAGCGAGACCAGCTTGCTAGTAAATAAATACAATTTTAAAAAAAGAGGCAGCTCACTGGTAAGTGCTGCCATTTGAGCTATTTTTAGAACAGGCCGGCGGGCTACTCTTTTGGTCCTTACGGGCTACCTGGTGCCCGCGGGCACCGCGTTGGTGACCCCTGTTCTATACTAAATCCTTTCAGCAAAAATATGGCAATATCGCGAAATGATCAAGTATGACACATAGAATGGATCTGCTATCCCCGTTTAAATAAAAAAAAATCATTTCAGTAGGCCTTTAAACTGTTGGACATTTGTTGACAAAGTGGTGACCCTCGACCCATCCTTGTTTGTGAATTTCATGGAAGCTGCTTTTATACCCAATCATGGCACCCACCTGTTCCCAATTAGCTTGTTCACCTGTGGGATGTTCCAAGTAAGTGTTTGATGAGCATTCCTCAACTTTCTCAGTCTTTTTTGCCACTTGCGCCAGCTTTTTTGAAACGTGTTGCAGGCATCAAATTCCAAATGAGCTAATATTTGCAAAAAAATAACAAAAAGTTTTCCAGTTCGAACGTCAAACATCTTGTCTTTGCAGTCTATTCAATCGGATGTAAGTTGAAAAGGATTTGCAAATCATTGTATTCTGTTTTTGTTTACCATTTACACAACGTAACAACTACGCTGGTTCTGGGTTTTGTATTAATACGTACATATGTTTGCATACAAACAGTTGTCGGTGAGCTTTTTGCATGCATGACTATAAGCTTGGCAAGCGAGGACACAAAACATCATGAACCAGTAGGTGAAGAGACGGAGATAAGAAAGACATTGACAAATGGAAAGGAGAGAGTGTGGAGAGTGGTACACCAGGAGAAAGTGGGGCATACCTGACAGATAATGTTGTCATAGTACGCCAGGTTGTGAGGGTGAGCTTGGGGGGCGGGCGGAGGTGAGTCGCACAGTTTCCTTACGTTTGGCTGCGAGCCGTCGGCGGTGGTTGAAACGGAAAGGCCGTCCGTCTGTGGCTCGCTGCTCTGCGGGCGGTACTTACTGAAGGAGAGAGGAGATATTAACATAATAATAATTAGCACGTGTTGCCAAGCACTTACATTCTTACTCTTATGTCGCATTTTTCTACTTGACAGTGAACAGTAAGGACATAATTGGACATTTTCTGAGATCACAGGTGTCAAACTCAAGGCCCGGGGGCCAAATCTGGCCCGCCACATTATTTTATAAGGCCTGGAAATAATATGCCTTAAAAAAATGCTTACTAAATATATTTCTTCTTTCCCTTTTGACATTAAAAATCATGTACTGCATGCAATTGCATTTCTTTTTTTTCTTTTTTTCTCTTTAAGTATATATTTTTTGCATGCATTGTAAAAATAACAACCATAGATTTTACCGTGAAAATAAATGCGTAGTTCTATTTACAGTAATGCAGTGTAACAGCGACTGTAGATTTTACGGTAAACCAACTGGCAACTCAGTCGCCAGGATTTAATTATAAAAAACTGAATTGGTACCGTTTTCCCGTTTACAGTAATGCACTGTGAAAACGACCAAATATTTTACGGTTAAAAAAACTGGCAATTCAGAATTTGACCCTAAAAAGGACATTAGTGCCGTTCTTCCATTCACAGTAATGCGCTGTAAAACTGTCAATTTTACTCTAACAAATCTGGCCACTCAGTCGCCAAAATAAAAAAAAGTACTATGACTTTATTCTAGTAAATAACATTTTCTCTCCATAAGATTACAATATTATTCTCCTAATAATTTGACTTAATTATTGTTAAATTGTGACTATTTTTCTCATAAGATTACATTTTTTTCTTATTAATATCATAAGATTTGGACTTTTTTTCCCTTAAAATTACGTTTTTCTTTGACTGTGTTTATTCCAGCACAAGTTTCTGATAAGATTACAAAGTTTTTCTCCTGCTAGTATAACTTTTTTCTTGTAAAAGTACATCTTTTTATTTTGTAAGATTAACTTTTTCTGTCACTGCAGTATTATGCCTTTACTTTGGTAAATGTACAACTTTTTCCACTGTAAGATTCCAAAGTTTTCCTCTTATTATTATGACTTTATTCTTGTGAAATTCCGACTTTTTTTCCCCTATAAAATGTTGTTTTCCTCTTATTATTATGACTTTATTCTTGTGAAATTTCGACTTTTTTTCCCCTATAAAATGTTGTTTTTCTCTTAATATTATGACTTTATTCTCGTAAAATTACAACTTTTTCCCTGTAAGATTACTCTATTTTCTCCCAATATTATGGCGTCAATATTGTAAAATTATGACTTATATTGTCATATTTTTTTCTTCTTATTATGGCTTTATTCTCATAATTTTATGATTTTTTCCCCCCGTAAAAATTACCTTTTTTTTTAAAAAAAACACGTCTTTATTTAAGTACAATTTGGACTTTTTTCATTAGACCGCAAAGTTTTTCTCTTTATAGTATAACTTTTTTGCATGCATTGTAAAAACAACAACCATAGATTTTACCGTAGAAATAAAAGCCGTACCGTTTTTCTATTTACAGTAATGCAGTGTAACAGCGACTGTAGATTTTACGGTAAACCAACTGGCAACTCAGTCGCCAGTTTTTCTTGTAAAAGTACATCCATCCATCCATTTTCTACCGCTTATTCCCTTTTGGGGTCGCGGGGGGCGCTGGAGCCTATCTCAGCTACAATCGGGCGGAAGGCGGGGCACACCCTGGACAAGTCGCCACCTCATCGCAGGGCCAACACAGATAGACAGACAACATTCACACTCACATTCACACACTAGGGCCAATTTAGTGTTGCCAATCAACCTATCCCCAGGTGCATGTCTTTGGAAGTGGGAGGAAGCCGGAGTACCCGGAGGAAACCCACGCAGTCACGGGAAGAACATGCAAACTCCACACAGAAAGATCCCGAGCCCGGGATTGAACCCAAGACTACTCAGGACCTTCGTATTGTGAGGCAGATGCACTAACCCCTCTTCCACCGTGCTGCCCTGTAAAAGTACATCTTTATTATATTTTGTAAAATGAACTTTTTCTGTCACTGCAGTATTATGCCTTTATTTTGGTAAATTTACAACTTTTTTCACTGTAAGATTCCAAAGTTTTCCTCTTAATATTATGACTTTATTATTGTGAAATTCCGACTTTTTTCCCCCCGATAAAATGTTATTTTTCTCTTAATATTATGACTTTATTCTCGGAAAATTACAACTTTTTCCCTGTAAGATTACTATATTTTCTCCCAATATTATGGCTTCAATATTGTAAAATTATGACTAATATTGTCATAGTTTTTTCTTATTATTATGGCTTTATTCTCATAATATTATGATTTTTTTCCCTGTAAAATTACCTTTTTTCCCCTTTTTTTTAAAACACATCTTTATTTGAGTACAATTTGGACTTTTTTCATTAGACCGCAAAGTTTTTCTCTTTATAGTATAACTTTTTTGCATGCTTTGTAAAAACAACAACCATAGATTATACCGTAAAATAAAAGCGGTACCGTTTTTCTATTTACAGTAATGCAGTGTAACAGGAGCTGTAGATTTTACGGTACGAGACACAGCTGGCAGATGATTAGATTTCACAGGTGGTACGTGTTAATCTAATCATCTGTTGTCTTTAACAGTAAGCGGAGAGGATTGGGAGTGACGGCAACGTCACGGCATGCCGAAAAACATTTTTGAAAAATCTTGTTAAAAACATTAAAACTTTGTTAAACCTGCAGGCTTGGCTCTTGTGCCGTGTCTACAGTGGAGCTGCTAGGAAGCCACTTCCACAGACTTTATTCTAGTAAATAACATTTTCTCCCCCTTCAAATTATAAATACTGTACTTAAATGATTTCAAAACAAATTATCAATCAAATTGTAGACTGTAAAATTGACAATAGATTTTACGGTTAAATTCCGCTGACTGAGGTTTTTTTTTTTTTTTACCGTAAAATCAACTAAAAACAACTAGTTATAAGAGGACTTTAAAAATAATTTAAATAGAAGTTGTTGCTTAAAATTATTTATTTTGCACTATTAATTCAAAATATTGAATAATTATTTAAATATTATAATATAGTAATATTATAATAATATAAATATTATTTAATATTTAAAAAATTTAATATTTGATTTGTATTGTAAAAAATGTTTAAATAAATCAAACTTAAGTTTAAGTTTAATTGTTTTTAATATTCCTGCTTTGCTCTGTGCTGCTATTGCCACTATCGTCTTGTACACCGCATATGGTGTGGCTACTACTGGAACCTTGATTTAATTTTGATTCGACATTTCCCCACAGTTTTTCCCACTCCAATCCACTTAAAAATATTAAGCATTCAATTGTTTTAGAACACAAAAAATGTGAGCTTCGTTGACATTACTTAAACAATTTTTGATGGAATGAAATGAGGTAATTGGGCTGTCCAAACTTGAGATAATACAAAGGTGCATCAATACATTTAAATAAGCTGCAATAATTATTTGATTTCAGGAGTTTGATCAGGACTAACAGACCAATTAGAGCGCGGCTTTTTTTGTATTGTTATTATTTCATTTTCATAATGGTATTCTATTTTGAATGAGGGAGATAGATGTATTGAAAAGATCGTCAAGCGCAGTTTGACACACCTGCGCTTGCGAAGCCGCTTGTTCTCGTTCTTGAGGCGGTGCAGCCTCTTGGCAAAGAACACGATGATCATGAGGAGGAGGAGGAGCGCCACGGAGGCCACGCCCACCACCGCGCTCATCACCTGGAACTCTGTGATGGCCCAATCACAGCGCGTGCCCTTGTTCCAGATGTAGTCCTGCACGTTGCACCTGATTGCACAGAAGCACACTGGTCAGTTTTTGCATGAGAGGCTGCTAGTGATCGGAGGTCTTGTCTGCCAAAGCTGGGATTCTCCCTGCAGCCCAGCACTTAATGAGCTCAAGGGATCAGTGTGTGTTAGTGTGCATGTGTGTGTGCGCTTTTCATACCTACACTTGCACACATGATTAAGGGCGCTGTTACTCAGCAGAAACAATTAGATGACCAACACTAGTCCCTATCCAGACATTCTGTACGATATTCCTTCTTGTTATTTTTCTGCAGACTGTGTGCTCCCATGCCCAAGCCCTTTTATCTCCTGCCTCCCAAAACCATGATCCTTACGGTGACCCCGCTGTGATCTTCATGACACATTAAGCCGGCCTTCTGTCAGCGCCAGTGTGTTTTATTTTCAGCGTGCGTCCTGAGGTGTCCTCAATCTTTTCTTTTGTTTTGCTGAGTGAACATATTGGACACCCTCAAGCCCCTCCCCCTTGTCTGCAAAATAAAAATGAAAATTGGGAAAGAGTAAACTATAAGCCCCTCGCCCCCCCCGGTCTGGCACGCGCCAATACCCCGATTTGACCTAATGCCAC
This sequence comes from Entelurus aequoreus, assembly GCF_033978785.1. NCBI lineage: Eukaryota > Metazoa > Chordata > Actinopteri > Syngnathiformes > Syngnathidae > Entelurus > Entelurus aequoreus. The sequence continues at coordinate 17,194,918 of NC_084750.1, read as the reverse complement.
ATTGTAAAACAAGCCTGTAGATTTTACAATGTGGAAAACTGGCAACTCTGTCGCCGGAATTTTACTGTGAAAATAAAAGTGGTACACTTTTTTTTTTTTTTAAATGTACAATAATGCATTATAAAAACAATCATATATTTTACCGGGAAAATAAAAGCGGCACCGTTTTTCTATCTACAGTAATGCAGTGTAACAGCGACTGTAGATTTTATGGTAAACAAACTTACAACTCAGTCGCCAGAATTTAATTTAAAAAAAACTAAATTGGAACTGTAAATTAAAAAAAAAAAAGTAAAATACAATTAAAAATGTTTCTTATTAATATGTTTTATTCTCATAAGATTTTGACTTTTTTTCTGTAAAATTACGTTTTTCTTTGACTGTGTTTAAGTTTTTGATAAGATTACAAAGTTTTTCTCCTAATAGTAAAACTTTTTTCTTGTAAAAGTATATCTTTTTATTTTGTAAGATTAACTTTTTCTGTCACTGCAGCATTATGTTTTTATTTTGGTAAATTTACAACTTTTTCCCCTGTAAGATTCCAAAGTTTTCCTCTCAATATTATGACTTTATTCTTGTAAAATTCAGACTTTTTCCTCCCTATAAAATTTTGTTTTTCTCTTAATATTATGACTTTATTCTCGTAAAATTACAACTTTTTCCCTGTAAGATTACCATATTCTCTCAATATTATGGCTTCAATATTGTAAAATTATGACTAATATTCTCATATTTTTTTCTTATTATTATGGCTTTATTCTCATAATATTATGATTTTTTTCCACGTAAAATTACCTCGTCTTAATTTGAGTAAAATTTGGACTTTTTTCATTAGACTACAAAGTTTTTCTTTTTATAGTATAACTTTTTTCGCATGCATTGTAAAAACAACCATAGATTTTACGGTGAAAATAAAAGCGGTACCGTTTTTCTATCTACAATAATGCAGTGTAACAGCGACTGTAGATTTTATGGTAAACCAACTGGCAACTCAGTCAACAGAATTTAATTATAAAAGAACAAAATTGGAACTGTAAATATTAAAAAAAAGTACAATTAAATTAAATTGTTTTCTTATTAATGTTTTATTCTCATAAGATTTGGACTTTTTTCCCGTAAAATTAAGTTTTTCTTTGACTGTGTTTATTCCAGCACAAGTTTTTGATAAGATTACAAAGTTCTTGTAAAAGTACATATTTTTATTTTTTAAGATTAACTTTTTCTGTCACTGCAGTATTATTTTGGTAAATGTACGACTTTTCCCCTGTAAGATTCCAAAGTTTACCTCTTAATATTGTGACTATATTCTTTTGAAATTGCGACTTTTTTCCCCATGTAAAATTACGTTTTGCTCTTAATATTATGACTTTATTCTCGTAAAATTACAACTTTTTTTTCCCCTGTAAAATTAAGTTTTCTTCTTAATATTATGACTTTATTCTTGTGAAATTCTGACTTTTTTTCCCCTGTAAAATTAAGTTTTTCTCTATATATTATGACTTTATTCTCGTAAAATTCCAACTTTTTCCCCATAAGATTACTATGTTTTCTCCTAATACTATGGCTTCATTATTGTAAAATTATTAATAATATTATCATATTTTTTTCTTATTCTCATATTATGATTTTTTTCCTAGTGAAATTACCTGTTTCTTTAAAAACATGACTTTATTCGAGTATAATTTGGATTTTTTTCATTAGACTGCAAAGTTTTTCTTTTTATAGTATAACTTTTTTGCAGGCAATGTAAAAACAACAACCATAGATTTTTAGATTTTAGCGTAAAAATAAAAGCGGTACCGTTTTTCTATTTACAGTAATGCAGTGTAACAGCGACTGTAGATTTTACGGTAAACCAACTGGCAACTCAGTTTCCAGAGTTTAATTATAAAAAAAATAAATTGGTACTGTTTTCCCGTTTACAGTAATGCACTGTGAAAACGACCAAAGATTTTACAGTTTAAAAAACTGGCAGTTCAGAATTTGACCCTAAAAAGGACATTAGTGCCGTTCTTCCATTCACAGTAACGCGCTGCAAAAACAACTGTCAATTTTACTGTAACAAATCTGGTAACTCAGTCGCCAAAATAAAAAAAAGTACTATGACTTTATTCTAGTAAATAACATTTTCCCTCCATAAGATTACAATATAATTCTCCTAATACTTTGACTTAATTATTATAAAATTGTGACTATTTTTCTCATAAGATCACTTTTTTTCTCATTAATATGGTTTTATTCTCATAAGATTTTGACTTTTTTCCCGTAAAATTACGTTTTTCTTTGACTGTGTTTATTCCAGCACAAGTTTTTGATAAGATTACAAAGTTTTTCTCCTAATAGTATAACTTTTTTCATGTAAAAGTACATCTTTTTATTTTGTAAGATTAACTTTTTCTGTCACTGCAGTATTAATTTGGTAAATTTACGACTTTTTCCCCTGTAAGATTCCAAAGTTTTCCTCTTAATATTATGACTTTATTCTTTTGAAATTTCGACTTTTTTCACCCTGTAAAATTAAGTTTTGCTGTTAATATTATGACTTTATTCTCGTTAAAATTACAACATTTTTTTCCCCTGTAAAATTAAGTTTTCTTCTTAATATTATGACTTTATTGTTGTGAAATTCCGACTTTTTTTCCCCTGTAAAATTAAGTTTTTCTCTAAATATTATGACTTTATTTTCGTAAAATTACAACTTCTTCCCTATAAGATTACTATATTTTTTCTAATACTATGGCTTCATTATTGTAAAATTATGAGTAATATTCTCATATTTTTTTCTTACTCTCATAATATTATGATTTTTCTTCCAGTGAAATTACCTGTTTCTTTAAAAACATGACTTTATTCGAGTATAATTTGGACTTTTTTCATTAGACTACAAAGTTTTGCTTTTTATAGTATAACTTTTTTGCATGCATTGTTAAAACAACAACCATAGATTTTACCGTAAAAAGCAGCAGCGGTGGCCGCGCTCGGGAATCATTTTGGGGGATTTAACCCCCTATTCCAACCCTTGATGCTGAGCGCCTATAATCTATGGTAGGCAATGGGTGCCATTTTTATAGTCTTTGGTATGATGGTTTGAACTCACCTACCGATCTCAGGGCGGACACTCTAACCACAAGGCCACTGAGCAGTTGCTGGCACGCTCTACCAACCGAGCTATACCGTCCCTGACTTCTGTTTTGTCTGTTTAGCCGTTTTACACATTTTTCGGTGAAAATAACTCATTTCTCAACATACAGTATATATCTGTGACTGATAGTCCGGTGTTGCTAATATATGGAAAAATATTTTTTTCTTCTAAAATTGAGTGGGTGTGGCTTCTATAGTCCGGAGAATACGGTATTTAGTATGAAAATTGTAATAAAACAGGCTACACGTTACAAAAGCCCCACTTCATTGCTGACATGTGACATATACGTGCACTAAGAAAGTGCGGAGATGTTCTAAAAAAACAACTCTTTAAGTTAAAGTACCAATGATTTTCACACACACACTAGGTGTGGCAAAATTATTCTCTGCATTTGACCTATCACCCTTGATCACCCCCTGGGAGGTGAGGGGAGCAGTGGGCAGCAGCGGTGGCTGCGCCCGGGAATAATTTTTGGTGATTTAACCCCCAATTCCAACCCTTGATGCTGAGTGCCAAGCAGGGAGGTAACGGCTCCCATTTTTATAGTCTTTGGTATGACTCGGCCGGGGTTTGAACTCACAACCTACCAATAAATATGGATTCTCCAATTTAAAATTGGAATAAAAAGAATCGCCCTTTGGATGTTAATCAATTTTTTTTACTTAGCACTTGTCATAACAGAACATAACGAAAACATGATCCGGACCACGGATCATTAAGATTAAAGATTAATCTTTAATCTTAATGATCCGTGGTCCGGATCATGTTTTTAAATTAAGATTAAAGATTAATCTTTAATCTTAATGATCCGTGGTCCGGATCATGTTTTCGTTATGTTCTGTTAGTTTAACTCCATAGTTCCTGTTTTTTGTGCACTCTTGTTTGTTTTGGTTGCCATGGTTGCATATGGTTTTCACCTGCTGCTGGTGTTCGGACGCTCACCTGGCTCTAATCAAGAGATCATTTAAACTGCCTTTGCCAGTCAGTCGGCCTGGCGTCTTTGCTCGTTTCAGGTCTAATTCTATAGTTGTGCTAGTTATTGGTTTCATGCCACAGGTTCATGTTGTTCTATGCCATAGTTCATGTTAGTTGTTTGTTTCTTGCTATGCTATAGTTCAGGGGTCACCAACCAGGTAGCCCGTAAGGACCAGATGAGTAGCCCGCCGGCCTGTTCTAAAAATAGCTCAAATAGCAGCACTTACAAGTGAGCTGCCTCTATTTTTTAAATTGTATTTATTTACTAGCAAGCTGGTCTCGCTTTGCCCAACATTTTTAATTCTAAGAGAGACAAAACTCAAATAGAATTTGAAAATCCAAGAAAATATTTTAAAGACTTGGTCTTCACTTGTTTAAATAAATTCTTTTTTTTTTTTACTTTGCTTCTTATAACTTTCAGAAAGACAATTTTAGAGAAAAAATACAACCTTAAAAATTATTTTAGGATTTTTAAACACATATACCTTTTTACCTTTTAAATTCCTTCCTCTTATTTCCTGACAATTTAAATCAATGTTCAAGTAAATTAATTTTTTTTATTGTAAAGAATAATAAATAAATTTTAATTTAATTCTTCATTTTAGCTTCTGTTTTTTCGACGAAGAATATTTGTGAAATATTTCTTTAAACTTATTATGATTAAAATTCCAAAAAATTATTCTGGCAAATCTAGAAAATCTGTAGAATCAAATTTAAATCTTATTTCAAGGTCTTTTGAATTTCTTTTAAAATTTTTGTTCTGGAAAATCTAGAAGAAATAATGATTTGTCTTTGTTAGAAATATAGCTTGGTCCAATTTGCTATATATTCTAACAAAGTGTAGATTGGATTTTAACCTGTTTAAAACATGTCATCAAATTTCTAAAATTATTCTTAATCAGGAAAAATTACTAATGATGTTCCATAAATTCTTTTTTTAAGTTTTTCTCTTCTTTTTTTCGGTTGAATTTTGAATTTTAAAGAGTCGAAATTGAAGATAAACTATGTTTCAAAATTTAATTTTAATTTTCGTGTTTTCTTCTCTTTTAAACCGTTCAATTAAGTGTAAATATCATTAATTATTAATAATAACATAGAGTTAAAGGTAAATTGAGCAAATTGGCTATTTCTGGCAATTTAAGTGTGTATCAAACTGGTAGCCCTTCGCATTAATCAGTACCCAAGAAGTAGCTCTTGCTTTCAAAAAGGTTGGTGACCCCTGCTATAGTTTATGCTAGTTGTTTGCTTCACGCTATTGTCACGCAACCCTCTACGTAAGTCTTGTTTATTTCATGCCACAGTTAGAGAGTTTTTGCCTGTTAATTTGTAGTTAGATTAATAAATATGTTCCTACCTGCAAGAACAAACCTCGCGGTAAACTGCGAAAACCCCGTTATGACAGCACTCTTAATTATTTTAATTTACAGTCCCTATTATGTTTTATGTCTTATCAAAGAACAATGCTAAGGTTGGATATAAATTAAAGTAGTCAGTGTACCGCTTGGAAATGATGGCCAAATACATGATTGACTTGCGTCTGTTATTAGAAACAAGTGTGTAAACATGGAGAGTGTGTTTGTATTACCTGCAGAAGGCTCCCACTCCCGCCACCACAGTACACACTCCTTCATTGAAGCAGAAATTGGGTTGGGCGTCACACTGAGAGACACACATCCCAGGCCCGGAGCGCACAAAGCCCAGCCTGCACCCGTCTCCCCCCAGGGCGCCACCCAGGCTTAAGTCTCCACCGTTGTCTGGTCCCGGCTGGGACGTCGCGGGCGAAGCGGGCTTATTGTCCACGCCGGGCTTCGCGTTGACGGGACGAGCAGGAGAACCGGCCAAGAGCGGGTTCTCATCCTCCATGTAGACCGGCGGGGAAGGGGTGGGCTCAGGCTCCGGGGTGGGGTCCGACGCGGAGAGATCGTCGTCCGGCGACAGGTAGTCGTAAAAGTCCGACAGCGTCCAAGCTGTGGGGGCGCCTGCTTTTTGCTTCTGGGGTTTGGGAAGCTTGGCCCCGGGAGACTCCACGTCGGAAGGTACGACTTCCGGTGCCGGACTGTGGAACTCCACGGTGATGATGTCGTCAGACAAGGGGTTCCCGGGCTGATCCGGTCCTGCTCCACCGCCAGTGAGCTCTTCCCCGACAGGAGGGTCTTCTTCTACCAGAGCTAGACGGGCGTGTTTGTGGGAGTGGGAGTGTTTGGACAAAGTGGGGACTTCTGCTTCTATCAGGTGCTCCCTTTCTGCTGAGTCATCACTTAGCACCATCCTGGTATTCAAGGCCTCCTGGTGCAAGGATGATTGGTTACGATGGTGATGACGCCGAGGCATTGAATGCCTCCCTGTCAATCAAACCCAAAAGTAATTAGACTCATCAATTCATTGATCTATTTATTACCTCCTCATAGGGTTGTCCCGATACCAATATTGTCAAAATGTATTTCGATACTTTTCGATACCTTTCGGTACTTTTCTAAATAAAGGGGACCACAAAAAAAAGGCATTATTGGCTTTATTTTAACAAAAAATCTTAGGGTACTTTAAACATATGTTTATTATTGCAATGGAAGAACAATTTAGTCCTTAAATAATAGTGAACATACCAGACAACTTGTCTTTTATAGTAAGTAAACAAAGACTCGTAATTAGTCTGCTGACGTATGCAGTAACATATTGTGTCACTTATCATTCTATTATTTCGTCAAAATTATGAAGGACAAGCTGTAAAAATTTATTATTAATCCACTTGTTCATTTACTGTTAATATCTGTTTATTTTCTCTTTCAACGTGTTCTATCTACACTTCTGTTAAAATATAATAATCACTTATTCTTCTGTTGTTTGATACTTTACATTAGTTTCGGATGATACCACAAATTTAGGTATCGATTCGATACCAAGTAGTTACAGGATCATACAATGGTCATATTCAAAGTCGTCATGTGTCCAGGGACGTATTTCCTGAGTTTATAAACATAATATGATTTTTTTTTTTTTAAAGTAATCATAGTAGTATCGATTAGATATGCTCTTGTACTTGGTATCATTACAGTGGATGTCAGGTGTAGATGCACCCATGGCATTTGTTTACATTCAGACGCGCTAGCTTTTGTTAGCGGTGATGCCGGTGAGCTATTGTATCCTCCTACGGTGTGTAGTGAAGCATGTTTAGCTATTCTGTGTAGCTGTGTCTGCTTGTAAGTACTCCGGGATTGTGCGCTGCCGAACATGCTCCTCTGCTCGTAAAACCAGCAATGTCACAATGCGCCGTCATGCCCGGGAACCGGTACTTTTCAAACAGAGTATAGTACAGTTTTTGATACATTAGTACCGCGATACTATACTAGTTCCGGTATACCGTCGGCCCTACCTCTTCATAACCAGTGTCCTCTACAGTGGACATTTGTGTTTTTGCATAATTGGGCTGTTTTTCCTCCAAATTTACCCCAAAACTAACGTCCACTGCATGGAACGCTGATTCTTAGGAGGATGTACTGCATGTGTAAGTGTGGAATGATGCAACATGGATACATGACCTGCTAGCAACCAGCGTCCGCTACAGTGGACATTTGTGTTTTCCCAATTTCCCAAATCACAACCAATTTTCTCTCAATTGTATGAATTTATTCTCATAAAAGTACGACTTTTTCCTCCATAAGATTGTTTTCTCCTAAAATTATGACTTTTTTTCTCTCAAGATTACAAACTTTTTCTTTTAATATGACTTTATTCTCGTATAAAAATATACAACTTTTTTTCCCCATAAAATAGTTTTTCTCTTGATACTTTGACTTTTTTCTAGTGAAATTACACTGGATGTCTAAAAAAATGTTTTAAAGTATAGACTTTATTCTAGTAAATAACATTTTCTCCCCGTAAGATTACACAATCATTCTCCTAATAATTTGATTTAATTATTGTAAAATGTTGACTATTTTTCTCATAAGATCACATTTTTTTCTTATTGATATGGTTTAATTCTCATAAGATTTTGACTTTTTTCCCTTAAAATTACGTTTTTCTTTGACTGTGTTTATTCCAGCACAAGTTTTTGATAAGATTGCAGAGTTTTTCTCCTGCTAGTATAACTTTTTTCTTGTAAAAGTACATCTTTTTATTATGTAAGATTAACTTTTTATGTCACTGCAGTATTATGCCTTTATTTTCGTAAATTTACGACTTTTCCCCCTGTAATATTCCAAAGCTTTCCTCTTAATATTGGGCCTTTATTCTTGTGAAATTACAACTTTTTTTCCCCTGTAAAATTAAAATTTTCTCTTAATATTATGACTTTATTCTCGTAAAATTACAACTTTTTCCCTGTAACATAACTATTATTTCTCCTAATATTCCGAAGGGAATAAGCGGTAGAAAATGGATGGATGGATGGATGCATTATGACTTCATTATTGTAAAATTATGACTAATTTTCTCATATTTTTTTCTTATTATTATGGCTTTATTCTCATAATATTGTGATTTTTTTTTCCAGTAAAATCACATTTTTCTTTAAAAACATGTCTTTATTCCAGTACAATTTGGACTTTTTTCAATAGACTACAAAGTTTTTCTCTTTATAGTATAACTTTTTTCTCATAAAAGTACAACTTTTTCCCCATAAGATTACAGTTCTTCTCTTTTAATATCATGACTTTATTCTTGTGAAATGAGGACTTTTTTCCCCCTGTAAAATTAAAATTTTCTCTTAATATTATGACTTTATTCTTGTAAAATTACAACTTTTTCCCTGTAAGATGACTATATTTTCTTCTAATATTATGACTTCATTATTGTAAAATTATGACTAATTTTCTTATATTTCTTTCTTAATATTATGGCTTTATTCTCATAATATTATGATTTTTTTTTTCAGTAAAATTACGTTTTTCTTTCAAAACATGACTTTATTTGAGCAGAATTTGGACTTTTTTCATTAGCCTACAAAGTTTTTCTCTTTATAGTACAACTTGTTTCTCGTAAAAGTACAAGTAAAGTGTTATTACTTTATTCTTGTGAACTTCCGACTTTTTTTCCCCTGTAAAATTACGTTTTTCTATTATTGTAAAATTATGACAAATGTTCTAATTTTTTCTCATTATTATGGCTTTATTCTCATAATATGATTTTTTTTTTCCATTAAAATTACGTTTTTCTTTAAAATTATGTCTTTATTTGAGTACAATTTGGACTTTTTTTTTTAGACTACAAAGTTTTTCTCTTTATAGTATAACTTTTTTCTTGTAAAAGTACAACTTTTTCCACCGTAAGATTACAGTTTTTCTCTTAATATTATGACTTTATTCTTGTGAAATTCCATCTTTTATTGTCCTGTAAAATTACGTTTTTCTCTTAATATCATGACTTTTTCTCGTAAAATTACGACTTTTTCCCTGTAAGATTACTATATTTTCTCCTATTATTATGACTTCATTATTGTAAAATTATGACTAATATTTTCATATTTTTTTTACTTATTATCATGGATTTATTCTCATAATTTTATGATTTTTTTTTTTTCTGTAAAATTACGTTTTTCTTTAAAAACATGTCTTTATTGGAGTACAATTTGGACTTTTTTCATTAGCCCTCAAAGTTTTTCTCTTTATAGTACAACTTTTTTCTCGTAAAAGTACAACTTTTACCCCGTGAGATTACAGTTTTTCTCTTAATATTATTACTTTATTCTTGTAAACTTCTGACTTTTTTTCCCCTGTAAAATTAAGATTTCTATTATTGTAAGATTATGACAAATTTTCTCATATTTTTGTCTTATTATTATGGCTTTATTCTCCTAATATTATGAATTTTTTTTCCCAGTAAAATTACGTTTTTCTTTAAAAACATGTTTTTATTCGAGTATAATTTGGCCTTTTTTCATTAGTATGCAAAGTTTTTCTCTTTATAGTACAACTTTTTTCTCGTAAAATTAAAGTTTTTCTCCTAATATTATGACTGTATTCTTGTGAAATTCAGACGTTTTCCCCCTGTAAAATTAAGTTTTTCTTCTTATAATGACCTCATTATTGTAAAATTATGACTAATTTTCTCATATTTTTTTATTATTATTGTGGCTTTATACTCATAATATTATGATTTTTTTTTACGTTTTTCTTTTCGTTTATCAAATCAACATATTCAAATGTTGGCCTAAAGGCTAACTAACCTAGATGTTGTGAATCTTCATAAACACACGGGACAGACATTTTTTCACAATCATGAGGAAGCCGATTTGCGAAAAGGCTGTCTCAGCAAAGACAACTCCCTGCGCTTTAAAAGGTCAAAGATGAAGGAATGTTCTTGTCACTTGAAGAAGAGTTGTCTGGTAATCAAAGTGTGACAGTGTGGGATTAAGCACACCCAATGTGCTCTGGTGACCAAGACTGGGTGAGGATTAGATTAGGATTTAGAGGCAGAGGTTCAAGGCCATTCACTTTGCTTTCTGTAAACACAAATAAATAAATAAACAAATCCTAAGGAGTGCAATGGCCGACTGAGAACCGGCGTCCTCTACAGTGCACACTTGTTTTGCATAAAGGGGATATTTTGTTCCCAAATGTGTAACTCTGAGAGAAGAAACAAACGTCCACTGCGGTGGACGCTGGTTGTCAGGAAGTGCATGTAGCATGTCCTTAAAAAGAGCATTTATTGATGTGACAGCGTAGTAGCGTGTGGAACAAGCATACACAGCCAGAGCAGCCTGGCACCTCCTCCTCATGCTGGAAACCAGCCTGGTCACACACTGTTGTGGGATGCCATCCCATTTTTCAACCAGTACTTGTTGCAAGTGAGCCAGCATGTTTTGTTTTGTTTATATTCAAAGAAAAAACATGCTGCAGCTTTATTTTATATGCTATAGGTTATTATGTACTGTACTACTTTTTTCTCTTAATATTCTGACTGCATTATTTAAAAATGTATAACAAGATTTTTTTTATAGTATGACTTTATGCTCATTAAGTTCCCATTTTTTCCCTGTAAAATTACATTTTTCTCTTAATAGTAAGAGGTTTTCTTTTTACTAATTATTATAGATTTACTGAATTTTTTAAATTACATTTATCTCTTAATATTAGAGGTGCAATTTATTTATTTTTCTCTTTCAGTATGTGAAATTATGACTTTTAAAAGAAAGTTTTTTTCTTAATATTATGACTTTATTCCCATAAAATTGCAACTTTTTTCTTATAAGTTTTTCTCTTAATATTCTGACTTCATATTTGTAAAATTAAGACATAAGATTACAAGGTTTTTGACTTTATTCTCATTAGATTCCAACTTTTTCCCATAAGATAAAATGTTTATCTTAATAGTATGATTTTATTAAAATTACTTAATTATTATAAAAGTAATGCAAATTTTGAATTACATTTACCTCTTCATATTAAAGGTGTGACTTGTTTCCTTTAAAATTTTCTTTTTCTTTTGTAGGTTGTAAAATAATGACCTTTTGAAAAGTTTTTTCTTAATATTATGACTTTATTCCTGTAAAATTGCTACTTTTTTCCTATAAGATTAAGTTTTTCTCTTAATATTCTGACTTCATTATTTAAACATTTATAACAAGATTTTTTTTTATAGTATGACTTTATGCTCATTATTTCCAACTTTTTCCACGTAAGATTACATTTTTCTCTTAATAGTAGGAGGGTTTCCTTTTACTCATTATTATAGATTTACTGAATTTTTTAATTACATTTATCTCTTAATATTAGAGGTGTGATTTATTTATTTTTCTATCGTATGGGAAATTATGACTTTTAGAAAAATAAAAGTTTTTTTTTTAATAATAAGACTTTATTCCTGTAAAATTGCAACTTTTTTCTTATAAGTTTTTCTCTTAATATTCTGACTTCACTTTTGTAAAATTAAGACATAAGATTACCTTGTTTTTTACTTTATTCTCATTATATTCCAACTTTTTCCCACAACATGAAATGTTTATCTTAATAGTATGATTTTATTAAAATTACTTAATTATTATAAAATGTATGCAAATTTTGAATTACATTTACCTCTTCATATTAAAGGTGTGACTTGTTTCCTTTAAAATTAAATTTTTCTTTTGTAGGTTGTAAAATTACTTTTTGAAAAGTTTTTTCTTAATATAATGACTTTATTCCTGTAAAATTGCTACTTTTTTCTATAAGATTACGTTTTTCTCTTAATATTCTGACTTCATTATTTAAAAAATTATTTAAAAAAATGTATAGTATGACTTTGTGCTCATTAATTTCCAACTTTTTTTCCCCGTAAGATTACATTTTTCTCTTAATAGTAAGAGTTTTTTTAAAATTAATTATTATAGATTTACTGATTTTTTTTTTTACATTTATCTCTTAATATTAGAGGTGTGATTTATTTATTTATTTGTCTCCTATAGTATGTGAAATTATGCCTTTTAAAAAAAGTTTTTTGTTAATATGACTTTATTCCTGTAAAATTGCAACTTTTTTCCTATAAGATTAAGTTTTTCTCTTAATATTCTGACTTCATTTTTGTAAAATTAAGACATGAGATTACAAAGTTTTGGACTTTATTCTCATTAAATTCCAACATTTTCCTACAAGATAAAATGTGTATTTTAATAGTATGAATTTATTAAAATTACTTAATTATTATAAAATTAATGCAACTTTTGAATTACACTTGCCTCTTCAGATTAAAGGTGTGACTTGTTTCCTTTAAAAATTAATTTTTCTCTTATAGAATGTAAAATTATGACTGAACAGTTTTTTCTTAATATTATGACTTTATTCTTATAAAATTATGACATATTCCCCTTTAACATTACGACACTTTCTCTTAATATTATGACCTTATTCCTGTAAAATTGCAACTTTTTCCCTATAAAATTACGTTTTTCTCTTAATATTCTGACTTCATTTAATTAAAAAAAATTATAAGATTTTTTTTTATAGTATGACTTAATGCTCATTAATTTCCAACTTTTTTTCCTGTAAGATTACATTTTCTCTCAACAGTAAGAGTTTTTTTTAATCAATTATTATAGATTTACTGATTTATTTAAATTACATGTATGTCTTGATATTAGAACTGTGATTTATTTATGTATTTTTCTCCTATAGGTTGTAAAATTATGACTTTTTGAAAAGTT